>NC_039289.1:2892733-3192733 GCF_003368295.1 Carassius auratus
CACCCGATATCAGCTTGCAGGGGCACGCGCATTTGGTTGACCAGGCAACCGACACAGATTTGCGCAAGGGCGCGCGCAGAGCATCATAGGCCAAGGCAAAGGGGAAACATCTCCTAGGATACGGGACGTCACGCTTCACGTCTCCTGTTACGATTAGCGGCTTTTATATATGAATAATATAATAATTAATATTAATGACGAAACGTGACGGGCAGAGGACTTTTCAGATGGGGAGGAATTCAATTCTGAATACTAATGAGATTCTAATGCTGGACGCACCGGGAAGTTTTCAAGAAACGCTGGCGAGTCTGATTAATATTAATTAGACGTCAGGACACTTCTGGCCAATCAGGGAGAAGAGGACCTCACAAGTGTGTGTGTGTTTTTTTAATTACCTTATCTCTATAAACACACACAACAAACATCCAAAGAAAATATGAACTACAATAAATCATAATAAATACTTTTTTTTAAACAAATCTATATACATACATTTAAAATAAAATCGCAATTCTTCATAACACATATGTAATTTATTTCAATCTAAATGTTTGAAAATAAGATTTCAAATTCACATATGTTTTATATGCATGCATTAAAAGTAAGTAAAGAATAAAAGATAATTTGAAAATGATTGCATTATCTCCTCAGTTTGGTTCTAGGACAAACTATAAAACTTTAGGTGACCACATTCGCGGAGTTACAAGAAAACCAATATGCAACGCTTACTTCTTTCCTTTTTTTACCAATTGAACACGGCGGAGAAACTCATTTATCTTACCTTTCTAAAAGTTTCACTTTACACTAGTAGTACAGTAGGCTATACCCCTGAAATAATGTACACTGGCACACATTCAAAATATATACATTAGCGCCCCCATGTGGTAAACCCACGTGATCTAGCCATCCATCCATCCATCCATCCATCCATCCACATTTACACTGCTGTCCAGTAAAATAAACCAGCTAAAGCCATTGAGTCATCGACCCTCTTTTAATATTATAAAGATATCAATGAGAGGCACAACAAAAATGAATCATTCGATAATACAAATACAAAACAATCGAAAGCTATATTTTATATATAGATATTTATATATATAATATAGATGCGTGTGTGTATAGCCTGTATTTGTGGGACATCCATTTACGCATACAGATTTTACAGTTGTGCGGAACAATGTACAAAATAACATACAGAGAACACGTATAAGCATTTACAATGCTGGGTGCACAAGCAAAGAAACAAACATACAACAAATATACTGCATTTAGAGAGGCATTGCAAACATGACTTTATGCAAGAGAAGGGCATCTGAAGTGCTATGATTTCTTCCTAAAGGATTCGTAGTTTAGTGGTGAAGGGGAGGACGTCCTAAGAAGGTGCATGAACGATTTTTTGGCACTGGGGGATTTCAATGCTGTTAGTGAAGTCGATTCATCCTGCACTGGTGCTTCATCCACTTCTGACCTGTTCTATGAACAGGAAAAGAAAGGATCGTTTCTGGACCACCAAATGGACAAAAAGAAGTAATATTCAAGCACCTTAAAGAAGTCTTGGACACGAAACTGTCTAATACAGTTTCCTAAGTAGATATGCAGGATTCAAGCGACCTGGCATCTGTCAATGATCACTGAAACACAAAATTTCAGTTCCAAAATCTCTATTTAATACAGTGGTTCTCAACTGGTGGGTCGAAGTTTTGACTGGAAAATTAAGACTCAGACGCCACAATGCGTTTTAAACAGCCACTCATTTGCTGTAGCAAAAAAAAAATATTTTTTTTATTTCTATTTCATATAAAACATTATTATAACATCTTATTAAATTAAGGGTATTTAATCAAGCAAAGCAAAAAAAAAAAAAAAAAGTTTTTTACTTGAGCGTAATTTTTTTTATTTCACACAAAGTGTGAAAATTTAATTGCAAGTATTAAAGAAACATAAAATGCCAGCTATGAAATTAGCAAAACTAAGGTGCTATTTTATTCAAACATCATTCCCAACACATAATGCTATTAACATGTATTGAAAACGTGTACAATAAACCCCACTGTAAAATCTGAGTCCTGAAGCAAAACCATTTGAGAACAACTGATTTAATATACAGCACTGTGGACGGAGCTACCCAGCGCAAAAAGAGCTTTACCTGCCTGGTTGAGACATGGCGTACTAGATATTTTAAAGCATGAAAACGAACATCAGGGCAAACCAAAACACATTGCTATTATTTGTGCGTAATCAGTCTGTCAGCAGATAAATGAACCAATCAGCATCCATTAACCAATCATCGAGTGATTTCCTAACCTCCTCTCTTAACCAGCAGACATCTGGCAATAAAACACACAACAGTCTTATTTACATCGCCTCAAAGCCAGCAACACCTTTAGCCTTCAGTACAAACCAAACCAAAAGAGAAAAAAAGTAGCAAATCTCAAGCTGTTTTAAGGCACTTCAGAAGACAGACGGGCAGAATTTGTGTCATGTAACTCTTGAACTCGGAGGCTACGTACAAGTCGATTCCGTCCATGCTAACAACAACAACAGCCTAAAAACACTGCTTCTCAGATTCAATTATAGCTGCCGTTTCCATTCCTTTCCTCCTCTGCAAGCCACGATCATTTCATCAAAAATGTAAATACGGGAGGGAAACAGGCGGAATATCCTTTGGGCAGAAATAAATGAAGGCACACGGCGTTCCCATTTCAGAAGATGAAAGGAAAAGGCTTTGGGTGCATGAGTTTTGAGGGCTCTATATCTTCGCTGTCATGATCACATCACACTTTCTGTTCTTACTGCAGGGAGAAATCTCAAGTCGTCGAAAACATACGTTTCTACGAAACGGTTTTCAGTAAGTAGGTAACGATTTATTTATGAGTCATATTTCCATAGCTGCGGAATCTCATACAAGTATGTTTTGGTATATTTACACATTCACAATGCTGATACAATCGAATCAAACGACTTCTTCCAAAAATAAGGCACAAAGTGTAAATCGCATTCAATTTAAGGTGTACGATTTACACAAAACGAACTCTCCGAACGATTCACAGAAATTGTTGAACACATTCTCTGAATTGTGTTTTTATTCTAAACTTTATCTTTATCTAAACTTTTTAGTATCCCCTAACTGACCAAGAAAGATGCGATAGATCAGTAAAGAATTCAATTGTGACCATAAAAAAATCGAATCTTCTCTTCAACTAAAAAAAATCACTTTAACTAGTCTGTTCCGTCTTCTGAAAATACGCTCTCTGAAATCCAATTCCGCCTTTTCTTCTGGAGGCAGGATACGCTGACTGCTGTGATTCTCATGGCACGCAACACGATTTCAGAATCCCTAGAATTCTTCCACGTTAAAGCATCGAAGCGAATAGAGAGCAAGAGGGCAATGAGCAAATGAAAAGGAGACAAAAATGGCTCAATGGCATTTCCATAATTACGAGTAAATGCATAAAAAAGTACAAAAGGCAATTTTTAAAACAAGCGAACAAACAAAAAATACAAATAAATGAGAAGCGATAACTATCAGTTATTGTAATACACATGAAACATATGGTTAACACAACCATAAAAGGGTGGCAAGAGCATACCGTACTAAAGACATTACGGTTTCGTTTTTAGTCCTTGAATGGAAAAAGTGTTGTGTAAAAGAACAAGTGGCCTATTTCTTGGGACTATCAATTTTCTTCCATTTTTTTTAAAAAATCCAAAATTGCCTTGGGCAACTTCACAAATTGCGGTAGGTGGAGCTTCAGGGAAGTTCTGGGACAATTTTGCAGTCAACAAATCAATGTGACAGTCCAATAGTGCCACAGAGGCCATCAGTAGAGTATTCATTTCTTTCGAGAAACTGATGTCTTAAACATGGAGTGCATTGATAACAGGTCTACAGATGGTCAATTTCACCTTCTTCAATAAAAGGTGCTGGCTGAGGCTGTTGCTCTCTCTAAGGAGACACACTTTCCCTTTTTGAAACAAAACTTACCCCAATAAATAGCATCTTGTGTGCACTAGGAATTTATTTCCTCAGAATCTCGTCCCATGCAAATTAAAAGGTTCCACCGCTGCTTCTCCATACTTCATAAATGAACTCTAGGCTACCTCACACACACACACACACACTTGGTCACACACCTCACCTTCCTCCCCTTTCTCCACTCGCTATCTCAGTCTTTTTTCTTGCCAGAATGGAAAAGCAAAACAACATCTATCAGGGACGAAAGGACGTGCTTTTTAAAAAATAAATATGTTCTTTCTGCTACTGCATATTTCTCATCAGAAAGGATGTGAGCAAGTGAATAAGTAGATAAGTGTGGAGAGAAACAAAAAGTGCGGTAAATTCGCAATTTAAAAAGCTGCAATGTCTTGTAGGTTTTCAGCCGAGAGTGTCTTTATAAGTGGATGCATGTCTCTCGAGGGACAAACAAGTTGCTGGATTTATGCGTTTTTTCCCTCTGGAAACAGGTACTGCACTGTTGATGTGTCAGTTGCTGCGTTGGGTGGGATCTACCGCTAATAGTCACAGCAGTTGTTTTGGTTGTTCTTGGCAAAGAAGGGATTTCCATTGGCCATTGTGGGAAAATGGAATGTTCCTTTCTCCTCAAGAGGATGGTTTGCGACCTGTGGAAGGACAAAATTGTAACCATTAAAAGAATGTTTTATCCATTTGGTGGCAATCACATCATTGAAGTTTATTAAAGGAAAAGAATTTAAAGCAGAACTCGTTTTGAACTTTGACTTCGACTGACTCGCATGTGCTTATTTAATTCATTTTTACTATCTCTTTAGTGTCCACCTCTGAAACTCAGGACTTCCTCAAAAATATATCGTTTTTTTTCTTTACATATGGTAACATCCTGAAAATGTTGGTTCCCCACAAAGAATTCTGATTGATGGTAGAGTTGAGATAACCCAACCTTTTAAAAAAAGCCTTGGATGTTTGAGGACACAATGAGCCTGGGGTGAGAACAGGGTATAGTTCAGCGATTCTCAACACACTTCAAGACTCAATCTAAAAATAGAGAGTGAGCACACACCTGGTGCTTTGATCATTGAGCTAGAGCGCAGTAGTTTGAAGCTATAACTATACCATGGATTACAATGGTAAAGTTTACCTGTGTCTGGCTGTTGCATGAGAGATACTGCTGAGCAAGTAGGTTTTCTGGCGTTAACCCAAGTGGGACTTGACAGGCCATGGGGCTGATGTTGGTGTCCTCTTGTGGGATAGCCGACGAGCCCACGATTGACTCGCTTGGACCTCTTTGGTAGTAGCAGGAAGCTTGTGTAGGACTCTGGTTAATCAGTCCTTTAACCCTCTGGCAGGATGGCACTGAAGATCCCGGAGCTGCAGAACCATAATGCATCCCATTCACCGAGGGTTGAGGAGTGTTTGTGAACATGCAGCTGTTGGTGCTCTGATGAAGGCTGTTGTTGATGATCTCTCCTTGCTGAGGATAGATGCCATTTGCAGTTGTTTGGGGCAGGAAACCAGACCCAAATCCTTGTGTGTTTGTGTGCGGCAGCAGTTCTGCAATCAAGTCTGTCACTTCACCCATGAAGCCCGTCATATTCTGTTGCCCACTGGAAAACGGTTTGGAGACCTGTTGAGGGGTAGGCTGGGATTGCTGCCAGCCAGGCAGTCCAGGATTGGCAGCGTTCTGAGTGTGAAGAGAAAACTGTCCTTGTAGTTGGGTAGTTGGGCCGGAGTGCAGTCCTGCATCTTGTACGCCTGAAACGTTTCGGGTGCAAGAGTTCAGCAGGTTATCGGACACCCACTGAGGGTTCTGATTGATTGACTGTTGTTGAGGAAGGGGATTCTGGCTGTGGAAGCCCATTGGCTGGGCAGAAGTGCCCTGCAATAGAGGACTTTGAAGAGGGAGAGTCATTGCGTTATGATGGGGCTGGTTTCCGCTCTGAAAGGTTGTCTGGCCACATGGAATCAATCCGTTCTCTTGCATGGCACCTTGCAGACCAAGCCCAGCTTGGGTCAGCTGTTGACTCTGCATGGCAAGAGAAGGATTAAACATAATGTTATTATTGCTGGGCATCTTCTGGGTTGTCTGTTCCAGTCCAAATGACTGGACAAATGTTTCACCAAGTAGCATCTGTTGCCCCATATGGTTGAGCTTCACCATCCCATTTCCAGGGCTACTGGCATCCAATCCATCTTGGATGTTCATTCCGATGAAACCACCCCGACCTGGGGATCCATCAAGCATATCTGCCTGGCAGATGAATTCCTGGTTAGCAGCTAAGTTATTCTGTAACTGCATCTCTGGAAGACACTCAGGCGCCTCAACAAATGGTCCCTGGCTCTTGAGGTGTTCAGGCAACTGAACGCCATTTTCCTTAAAAAGTGCATCCTCAACAAAAGAGAGGATGTCATTGGTGATGATTTCATTTAATTCCGTATCGTTGTTGTAGTGGAACTTGCTTAGAGCACTCTCCCACTCCTTCAGGACAGAGTCATCCACATCAAATCCCTGAAGGCCACAGATACTGCTGTCCCCAATAATCTGTTGCAAGGTTTCCATCATGTCCTTTACCACACCTTCCTCTTTTACCTCAGCCACAGTGCTTGGGGTTGACGGCTGCCAGGTGTTCCCAGGGACACTGAGCAGGGCGTGGCTATCCCTGAAAGCCTTGTCAAGAGTAAACTGGGAATTGGGCCCATTGTTTGGGTCGTAGACAGAAGGTTCTTGATTCAGCATGCAGCCGAGAAGAGAATCTGGGTCCAGAGATGGAGGTTTGTGCAACTTCTGGCCTTTGCTCTGATTTGGAATGTCAGCGATGTCCAGTGTGGGTTCAGTCTCATACAAGACGCCCTCACCAGTGGCGCAGTTAAAGGGTAGCTGCAGCTTTCTTTGACGGAGGTGCTCCTCACCCTCTTCATTCCTACAACATACATATATTATATCAATGAGAGATTCAAAGAGATTAGAGCAACAACAGCATTTTTAAAATGTTGGTTTAACTCACGTTAGTGCTCTTTGTCGAGCAATAATGAAGTCTGGTCTTCCTCCTTTATAAACAAGCCTAGCATTAGCCTGGACCCAGATCCATATTCCTTCTTTCGAGAGAAGTCTGAAGACTGTTAAACCACTCTCTCCAGTCTTTATCACTATGAAAAAAAAAAGAGTAAAAGAAAGAAATACATTTAAAAGGAAATTCTACGGAAATCAAACTAGTCTTATGGAGTTCATAGAAAACAAAAGTTGAATTTCAAAGGATGGACTTGGCTTTGGCTTAACATGAAATATCTGGTAAATGTCTGGTATAACTCACTTCTTATATGGTTGTCAGCACAGTACATCATGTCAGCAGCATGAATGAACTGATAGCCAGAGCCTCTCATACACAGCTCAATCTCAGAGTAGCCAAGAACCACCTTTCCTCTGCAAAACGAGAAACAGACGGTAAAAACGTTAATACTATGTTTTCACGACTTACCAAAAATGTGCTGGGCCAATCTGAAATCAAAGCTACCTTGTGTCAATGCCCAGGGGTGTAAAGTC
Source organism: Carassius auratus (assembly GCF_003368295.1). NCBI lineage: Eukaryota > Metazoa > Chordata > Actinopteri > Cypriniformes > Cyprinidae > Carassius > Carassius auratus. The sequence goes on from NC_039289.1 coordinate 2,900,251, forward strand.
CAGCTTGTGTTTGGTTTGGAAAAGAAGAGTCTTGCTCCTGATCTCTAGGATAGAGGGTGGCTGGAGGGGTGTGGCTATGACAAAAAGAGCCAGTTGAGGGTGGGCCAAGGTCCCATCTTCTGCCAACTTGTTTTGTCCATGGAGATATTTCAGCCTCCCCTGGAAGTTCAGGGCCTTGGGGGCAAAGGGAAGTACATGAAAGTCATTTTAACCCCATGAGGGTCTGACACTGAGTGTAAACAATTCCCAGCAGATTTATTTAGACAGCTGTAGCTGTTACTGCAACACTGTGTACACAGAAAATCAAACATCATTGAGTCTAGCTCAAAAGGTTAATCTCAAAATGATTCTAAAACATTGATTCTGGATAGCTGCAATAAAGTCACAATAGACATCAAGGATGTTTACCAGGAAGCCTGATGAGTTGTCAAGGAGGCACCGGAATCGGCAACAGAAACTTCGTTCCAAGAAGGCCGAGTTTTCTGGAGGGATGTGTTGAGGGTTGTAGTTTACCAAGTCTCTGGTGATGTCAGTGCTGTTTTGAATGGCTGGAGACCGATTGGTTGTGCCAAAGAAAAAACAAAACAGTGATGTAATCAGCTTTGAATCACTAACAGTGTTCAACATCCTGGGTTTATACAAGACTCCACTGTATAAATCCAAACGGATCCTCCCGCAGCTGTCTTGTTCTCCAAAAACATACTTTCTTGATTCAGTAACAATAACAACAGAAGTCTGCTCATTCACAAAACATTCGAGGCTGGATACTGCAGTAAAAGTTAACAAACAACTTTCCAGGAACTCACTGACCCTACTTGGGCATCGCTGTTAGGGAGAGAGTTGCTACTAACCATCAGATCCTTCGCCGCCATCGCACGAAGTTGGATTGAGAGCGAAGTGTAGTTGCCTTCGAAACATTGCTCTATCGTCTGTATGGATGAGCTCGAATACACTCTGATGGACCACATCCGACTATGAAGACAGTGAGAGAAGATGTTACAAAAAATGTTCACTGGACATGTCCTTCATCCTGCATGCCCTAATAATTATTATACTATGATAATGGGTTTTTAACTGCCACATTCAAGTTCTGTTGTAATTGTTTATGCCAACCAAATCCTCACTGCATGCTGGGCAAAGGGGTTTATTTTTGGTTTTCTGATGACAAGAAGACTAGAGGTTACAAAATGAATCTACTTGTCCATAATTCTCAAAAGCATAGTCTCATTGAAAATTTAGATTGCAACCCTCTTAAACACCTAACTGCAATCGTTTTAACATATAACTTGTTCGAAGAGCAACTGATTGGACAGCAAAGGAAAAGTTAAGTCTCCTGTGGCTCAGATTCGATTAAGTACTGTATGCATTAAAATCATCACATTTGTTTCCAAGTGTAAGAGGAGATCACGTTAGGCTGTGTTTACTGTATCAAAATGTAGATGCTTCTCTCTAGAGGCTTGGCATAGTAACTGCAGCTTGTCTTGCATTTTCACTTTCGCCTGTTTCCCCCCAATTTTCTCTCTCTCCTCAGCAGGCCAGTGAAAACAAAGTGTTCAGTGCGAGCAAGTGTCTGTGTGCGCTAATTGCTGCAGGCTGGACGATGTGGGATGAAAACCAGACAAGGTCCAGAAACCATTCATGACTACTTATGCCAACAAACACACATTTAAAGGTTAATGAGGACACACAGGCAAGGGAGCAGAAAGAACAGATACATATTAATTGCTCTAAAATAGGTCTCTGATATATTTAAACATATCTTTGTGAAAATACATCTATACAGTAAGTATACACAGATGGATTTAACGGGGGACTACGTGATAGGAAAAAGTAATTAGAAATATGTGAATAGTTATTAGCGAGCTAAGTCACAACAGGTGTTCAGACCGCTGTGGCAGTGGGTCTACATGTATATGTGCAGGTGGTGCACGCCTGCCTATCAGCGTAAAAGCGGCAACCATGACTCGCATTACATGCTAGAGAGGCAAAGTCACACTACATTGATATTGATTTAGTGAGGAACAACAGGTACGCAATAACAAGCACACCATAAAACACCACAGTTCTTATTTACATATCATATAGGTGCATATATATATATAATACACACATTCTGTTGGTATGTACATACTGTGCGTATTTTAATATTTGTGTTTGCTTTGAGTAAGTATGTACATTTGAGTAGACAATGTGTAATGTATAGCATACTTGCTATTATTGTCAGCTATAGCAATGCAATGGCTATTGTATATGTGATCTATACATGCAGTCTATACATAATACAACAGGAACACACACACACACACGTTCTCTCACATAACTGGCTGTGGTTCACACACGGACGAACAGGTTTTGCAAGTTCTTTAATGAAGTATCCAAACATTCAATTTGCCTCTCTTTGATGTCCTTTTTCCGAGCTTCTCCTCTTTTATAAACAAAACCAAGTTCTGTCCGATATATACATCACAGGCTGACGGGGGGGGGGGGGGGAAGAAAAAACACCTCTTCGCAAGGCATTTGCAAATATAAGCTTACATGAATTTGAATAAGCCTTCCAAACAGGACAAGGAAGAAAAGCGATGTTCCAAACAAAATAGATTAGTTTAACTATTAGAAATCCTCACTGACGCCACAGTTGTTTAACAGTAAACGAACACTTTTTGTATAAGTAATCGAACCCAGCATTTCGGTTAGCTCTTCTTGGGGCTCACTGTATTATCCTGACGATAAGAGAAATTCATGACCGTAGGATACACAAAAGCTATTCATCTTCCCTCCAGGGAGAGAAAAGTCACGAACCAACAAACGAGTGTCGAATGATACAAACGTTTCCAGGAGAATGACTCATCCATAGCTTAGACAACTAGGGTGGATTTATCAATTGTTAATAACATAGAACTGGTATATGAATATCTGTTTTTCTTGGTAAACTGTACAAAGAAACAAACAAATAACAAAACAAAGGACCATAAAGTCACCACCAGCAATATTTGCGATGATTATGAACGTTCTAACATATGATAACATAAATTAAGCAGTACTTTCAACATGGAAAGTTTTAACGCAAACTCACCTGATGGAAGCCCAAGTAGTCCTGTATAGTTGGAGATGCATAAAACACATAACCTTCAGCGGTGACCACCAGCACAAAGCCACTGAGGGCCTGGAAACGAAATGAGATAGAATTGAGACTAAAACTAAAGGTTTGTGGTTGGAATAGTTAATACACAAAAAAACAGACATGTTCGTTTTGGTTTGTTTTACGCTAAACACTGCGGCTGGGATTGTGAGTGGAAGACTGTAAAAGGGTGGGGATAATGGGGCCATTTTTCTCCTTTTACATCTTTTTTTTTTTCAGTAAACATTCCATGTAATTAGCCAGGCTTTTGTTAAGGTGTTGAACATGACAACAGACAGGGGGTGAATATCGCCGCTAGTCACGCACAGGAACCAGCAGCCCTCAAACAATGGAGAGAAAGCGCGAGAGACGGAGCCTGAGATATGGCTGAAAAAGAAACTCGCACTATTTGGAGGTGGGAAGTAACATGTGATATAGTTTACAGAGAAAAGATAACATTGCTCAACAGCGGAGAATGTCGATTGCTCAAACTTCATTCCTTTTTACAGAGCGTGACAAGAGCTACAATAAACATAATGTCAACCCAAATTAATTTCATGAGTTTACGGCATGGAAGCTGCTGTGTTTTGTTGGAGCGGGTATGGATGGTCTTCATGCTGGTTGTTTTAATAATCATCTTTCCAGGGAATCAGGAAGCATTTACACTTTTACCTTCTATGCTCACACACAAGCATAATGGGAAATTACCGACCTCTTTGCACAGCCCAGAGTGACAGTTTGCATAAATGAATAGGAGATTGAGTAAATGAGGATGTACAGAAGTGAGGGAATATTTAGAAGGCAGACAGATGCTTGGCCACGTCTTTTCTTGAACAGATTTAATACCCTTGCATACTGCCAAGTGATCTGACCTTAGACTAAATAATGGGAAAATGGAAAGAAATCCAAGCAGACGATTGTTATCACACAAACCAGGACATTTTAGGTGGGAAATGAGGTATAAAGTATATATAGAATGTGTAGATATAGTGTGGTAAACAAGTGGGATGTCAGGATAATGATTGCTGGGAATTCACTAAGAATGAGATCAAGGGATTGGTGTGTTTCCATGTGTATCACCTGCAACAGCAGTTCCCCTTCTGAGAAACTGACTCCATCCAGACTGGTCGTTGACTGTCCGTTTCCTCCAAATGTCCCTGACCGGTCAATTAGCCATCCATTTCCTCCTGTCTTTTTGATTTTTGCTAAAGACGAGAGAGAGAGAGAGAGAGAGAGAGAGAGAGAGAAGAAAAAGAGTATGGTTACCACCATGAAAGTCATTCTATTCCCGTTTAAAATAAGATTTAAACCATTGGGTTAGAAATGGTTTAGCAATACTTAATAACTTCCAAATATTCCATTACAAGGAATGGGGCCAGGCACATTACAATAAAATAACTTTACCAGATTTTTACCAAAGATTTTACAAAAATGTAAAAGTAATGTTGGCAGCTATTATTTATTATTAAAGCTGCACCATTTTGCTACAAAACCTAAGAAAAGATTACATGGCCAAGAAGCAAGTCACTTCCCTTGCACTGTTTATTCTGAAGAACTAGTACTAACATGATCAATGTGACGTCTGTTTTACTGCCACTTATCTTGTTTAAAGCTACATTTACCATTGAATGTGTGTTTTTGGATAGAGAGAGCATTCACAAAGATTACGGTCGATTAGGACTGTGTGTGTACGCACACGTCATCAACAGTTTTCTATCCAGATGTCTTGAACTTTGTTTTTTTTTTATTACTTGTCTTCTCGTATTTGTCAAGCAAAAATGTGTTTGAAAACAAGGGCAATTATAGTCAAATTTACAAGCTGCTAGTCAATGAAACAAACTGTTTATTAGCTAAGGATTATTTTGTTTATTTCGCCCTTTGGTTACATGAGTTACAACTTCAATTTTTTGTCCAAGCAACAACTACAAATAATCTGCAAACGTGTTACATCAATAGGGACCCACTGACGTAAAATTCTGTGCTAAAATCTAAAGTACACTGAAATACAACACTCAGATTTAAAGTTCGCCTTACATTTAATGTCACAGGTCATTGTGAGGCAAAACTGGATGTAAATGTGAAGTAAATTATAATATAAACTGAAGTAAAGTCAGAGGTAATATTTTTGGTAAACTGAGGTAAAATGTGAGGCAGGCTCAAAGGTAAACATTCAAGGTAAAATGTGAAGTAAAGTGATGCAAAATCAGAGGTAAAATTTGAGGCGAATTGGGGTAAAATACGAGGCACAAAATCTGAGGTAAATGTGAACTAAAGTTTGAGAATAAATGGTAAACATGGTAAACTCTGAAGTAAAAAAGCAAGACAAACTCAGGTTAATCTGTGACCTAAAGTAAAATATGAGACAAAACATCAGAGGTAGATGTGATATAGCTTGAGATTAAATGAGGTAAAATTGTGGCAAAATTTGTTAAAATATAAGGCACAAACCTGAGGTAAAGTTTGAGACCAAATTAAGTAAAATATCAGATGTAAAATCATCACTCTTATGTTAAAGGGTTAGTTCACCCGAGAAGCATCCTAGGTGTATGTGACTTTCCTGTTTCAGAATAATCAAATCAAAGTTATATTAAAAATTGTCTTTCCAAGCCTTTCAATGGGATAAGTGGGTGTTTGTAGTCAACAGTTCAGAAGATGTGAAATAAAGTGTGCACATTTGTAATAAAACGCCCCTCACATGGCTCCCGGGGTGAATAAAGGCCCCTAGTAGTTAGTTTTTGTAAAATAAATATCCAGATTTCAAATGCAATAAACACTTTTTTCTCACTTCTGCTGACTGTGGGACGCGGAAAACGTGCAGGTGGAAGATGGAAGACGTATGCGTTGCACGCGCACCTCTGGGAAATGTAGGAGCAAAGGAAACAAAGTTTGCTTACTTTAGCAAAGGAAAACCAGTCTCCTCTTGGCTTATTTCAAAATCCTCCGAAGTTTTTCTTTACTAATCCTCGTTTTGTGCTTCTAATTCGTGACCAGCGAATTTGTTTTGTTTTGTTCTCTCTCCGCGCTTACAAACTACAACATCCGCCTGCACGTCTTCCGGTTCCCCACAGCCAGCAGAAGTGAGAAAAAAAGTGTTTATTACATTTGAAATCTGGATATTTATCTTACAAAAACGGATTCGTTACGGGGGGCCTTAATTCAACTTAAAAGATGCGCGCACTTTATTTCACGTCTTCTGAACGGCTGACAACAAACACCCGTTTACCCCATTGAAAGGATTGGAAGAGCAAGGACAATTTTTAATATAACTTTGATTGGATTATTCTGAAAGAAGAAAGTCACATACACCTAGGATGCATCGAGGGCGAGTAGAAGATGGACTAATTTCCATTCTCGGGTAAACTAACCCTTTAACTAAAGAGAAATAGGCTATAAGAGAACTCTGATGTTAATTCTATGGTAACCCACTGCCCTGTATATGCTGTAAACACTGTAGTAAACTCTGATGTAAAATCTGAGTCAACTTCTTGAAATTCAGCACTGACTTGAACACTGAACTTGTGTCAGAGCCTTTTTTTATTTCAGCAGTCAGAAAGAAAGAGAGCGAGATTTCAACACTTTCACAGAGCACAGCCTGAATTAACTGGAGGTTTGAACACACACAAACACGCACACACATCAACACTCCCAACTTCACACAACACAATTTGGAATGCGTAAGAAAAAAGAACGGTTTCCTAATAGTCTAACGTCACTACTTTGCAAAATAACCTCACCTGACGTCATTAAGAATAACACAAATAAACAATTTCACAGAATTTCCAGTAACAGTTCCAAATTCTTGACTGTTTTTGTGTGGTTTCATCATATTTTCCATACAAAGTCAAATTTGTATTTTAAAATTTCCATTGCTCTTGAATGAATGATCAAGTTTACCATATAGTAGTGTATTAGACTTCAGTTTGGAGAGTTTTTAGTGTGTGGAAATGTTCAGCGCTAGGTTAACGCTGAGCTAACATTAGCCAGTGGGTGCGGCTCGCTAAACCATTTCCTCCCTGACCAGCGCAGATGCAGTGCTATTTCGAGACCTTATCAAACACACTCTATTGCAGCCCTTAGAGAAAAAACCCCCAAAAACAGCGAAGACCGAAGGAAAGAAAAAGAACAGAGTGAACAGTGAAGAAGAAATGGAGGAGGGGTAACAACAGCGTTTTGCTGCTAGGGAACAAAAACATCTCCCCACAGGACACAGATGCAGAGAGATTATTTGGCGAGGGGAAAAGCGGAGGCGAACGCTTTTGACATGGACTGCTGATCAGCCTGGCAGTTTAAATTGCAGACAAATGAAAAGAATAAAGAGACAAAGACAGAGACAAAGACAATGTTCTGTAGACGTTCACCACAGATCTTAATGGAGAAGTAAATAGGGGTGTAATACAAACTCTGCCACCGCACCAAAGAAATAACTACAGAGAGCAAGGGGGAAGAACTCTTGATGATGAAAACAGACCACTTGGTCCCTAGCGCTGCCGCAGCTAAGCTTCTGAAGCTAAAGAGCGCTAGCACACAAAAAGTGAAGCAGCTGCTGAGGAGTCTCATAGTCTACTGGCTCACAACAACTCAATGACAGAGCTACACACAACTGCAAGCCAGCCAAAATGAGTGTTTGGCTTCGACCCTGTTGAACCCGTTCCGACGGTCCCGACGCTCCTGGCACGCATGTCCGTCATACATTGGCAGCCTATTGGCTAGTGTGGTCCCATTATGACTCTATATTTAAAATTCCAGTCTTTCATAGGCATATCAGGCCTGTTATTAAAAATGGAGGTCGGTGGAACATCTATGTAATCATGATTAAACTCTTCTTCACGGATCGCACTGGCCACCACTGACCTGTTTTCAGAGATGAAAATAATGAGGAAAATGAAGTCCGGCGGGCGAGTGGTCACAATCTCAACACACACACACACACACACACACACACACACACGCAATCAGAAGCACCAATCAATTGCCGTCTGTTCATCTGCCATTACAGTAATTCAACACACATGGCCCCTCAATGCAACCACGACGTGCTCTTTCCCTCGTGTTCCCTCCCTCCATCTGCTGTACGTCTTCTTTAAACTCTTCAATTTTGTATTGGGCATCTCTCGACCGTAATCTCTAAACCAGTTCTCCACTCGCCGGGTGTAACTGGAGAAAGTGTGAGGTCTGGTGTGGATGGCGATCAGGAACAGGGTGAACCTGTCTAATATGGGTCATTAAACCGACTGAAAGGCCCTAGTGGCTCCCACTTAATGATCTCATTTTTCTGCCTCTGATCTTTTTTTGTTCTTTCAACATAAAACTCTCTGTAATTGTGTTCAAATCGAGCCAGTTTTAAAATGATTGTGGAAGACTACACCCTTAGATAATTCACCAGTGGTACTTTAATTAAACCTTTAATTATATTAATAATGTGGTGAGTAATTAGTTAATTGAATTCAGAGTCATGTTTAGAGTTTTGGCCTTCTTGTAGCTCAAACAGTAGAGCACAGCTCTATCAAAACCAAGGTCATGGGTTCTATTCCCAAGAAAGCAAGAACTGATCAAATGTGTACCTTGAATGCAAAACAAGTTGCTTTGGCTAAAAGCACCTGGAAGAATGCATAAATATCATATAAATGTTGAAAAAACAGTCGTAGCAAAGTTTCCCACAATGAGCCGCCTCACCGTATGTATTTCACCCAATCTAATATTGCATAATTTTTGGCTTTTGGTGCGTCCATGTTTACCCGTTGTAGCTTATCAACGATGTGTGTATGAAAACATGGTCAATACTCGCCCTTCAAACTATTTTGTATTATTATTTTTTGGTTGCGAAAATTTTCTATGCATTGAAAACTACCCGTCATTGGACTACTCATTAACTACCATCCAAGTTTTAGTTATTACTGTACCTACAACAGTCACTATAAAACAATGACAGAAAACGAAGAAAACATTTTGAAGGCAGAGCAAATAAAAAAAAAAGACAAAATAGACAACACACAAAATGCGTCAGCAGAGAAGCGTGTACTGTTTCGGTCAATGAATTCAAAAGTTAATTCGGTCAAACTTTATTTTAGGGTCCAATTCTCACTATTAACTAACCATTAACTATGATTTCTGCCTCAATTAACTTCTAATTTGCTGCTTATTAATAGTTTATAAGGTAGTTGTTAAGTTTAGGGTATTGGGTAGGATTATGGATGCCATGCATTATATGTACTTTATAAGCACTAATAAACAGCCAATATGTTAATAATAGACATGCTAATAAGCAACTAGTTATTAGTGAGAATTGAACCCTATACTTAAGTGTTACCGTTAATTCTTTGCTGTTTGGGCCGAATATTTTTGGCTGCCAAATTTGTGGTGCAAGCACAAACTTGATTATTACCCATCATTCGATTACTTAATAACGATTGTCAAGATTTTAGAATCACCTACAACAGCAACCATAAAACTATGCCAGAATACAAATTCGTAACAAGTTTTGAGAAAATATTACAAAGCCTAATTTTGTTCTTTAAAAATCAATAACAAAATCTGCACAACAAAACAAGGAATATGCATAAAACAAGAAAAAAATAATAGATTTTTAACAATGTAACTTAAACGCAACTATTAATACGCAAGGACAGTGCTAGGTTTATAAAGAAGAACGAAAAAGTTTCCTGTCTCAAAATGCCAGAAACACTACTACCCCCAACAAGGCCTGATTTAGCTTTCTGCCTGCGCCCTCACACTCTACGGTCCCTATGACACAAACAGCAAAGTGCTTCGGGCTCCACAACACATTTCGCTCTCTCTCGGTGTCTGGATAGTGTCTGCCTCAAATGCAATGGGAGGTACACTGTGTGTTCCTGAGGTTTGAAGAGAGTGAGAATTGAAGACTGAGGGAGAGCGAGCGAGGGAAACCCATTGGGCTCTCGTTTGGCCTGTGGTTTAATAACCTCGCGTGCTGAGAATGACTGCATCCTTGACGGCACCTGAACCGTATTAGCTAACAAACTGGACCACTTCCCAGACACTTACCAATCCTATCCTTCGCCTCACTTGACACTGTAAATGTTGCGCTGTGTGAATGAAAATCTCTTCTTCCCCGTCTCGTTTCTTTCTTTGTCCCATTTAAAGAATTTCAGAAATATGCATACCCTGAAAGAACGCAAAACTCTGGTAGACTATGTGCAAATGTTTGAGGACTTGCCATTTTCATTTTTTTTTTAAATCGATAACAAACAGCCTTTGCATGTATAAACACAGTAAACGTTAACCTGCTCTTGTCAGGTAACAACATTGCTCGATCTGTGTTTTAACACTTCATGTGGATCTCACCTTTTGTTTCATTGATTGATTTATTTTATTAAACATATAGATGCCCGCGGCATTCAAAGATTTCGTGCAACAGGTATGTCTCGTCTTATATTCTGCCAAAATGTGAGTATCTGTACACCCACCCACCGGGATTTTAAAACCTTTGAAACTCCAGTGCTGAATTGAGCCATTGTTTTTTTTTTTTTTTTTTTCGTTGTCAGGAAAACCTTGACTCTGACTTTGAGTCTCTGTGGTGGGGGACAGGTTAGGACTTGAAGGAATGAGGATTGTGTTATCTGTGTCTTTCAAGACACCTCTCACTCTCACACACACCATCAGCGATCGCCACAGTTTCTGTCTCTTGACCGAGTGCCAAATAATGCGTTTTCTTAACAGGCCTGATTCAAATTCTGCAGGGGAATTTATTAATGCAGACGGCGCGGTTTAGTTGCACAAGAGGTAAACTGGAGGAAACAGTACAATTTACAAATTTTGAGAAAAAGTTGCTAGGTTGTAAATAATGCAGAAGACAAAATGACACAAATACTTAAACATATTTAATTTAAAAGCATTTAATTTCAGCACTCACAACACAATCTTATTTCAGCACTGAATTTTAAAAAAATAACTTCTTTAAAATTTAATTTATAAATTGCATTTCTGCTTTTAAAGAACACATTCACGGTAAAAAGACTGACAAATACTTTAATTAAATTAAAATTAAAATTTAAAAATTAAATGAGTTTAAATGAAGTACTATCAAATATTTAAACTAACATTATTTTACTTACAGTACAGTGTTTTTTAACACTGAATTTTAAGAAACGGCGATCTACAATGAGAATTTACACAGAGAGAAAAATTACAAATTATTTAAATACAATTTTTTAAATTAGACATTCTAAAATGAAAGTTGAAATTAAAGTTAGTTTAAAATGTGTAAAAATCGTAATTAGTATTAAATGGTAAAATAGTGTTACACTGAATGTATTTAAATGAACTACTTTTAAATATAGCATTTAAAAGCATTTAACTTAAATAGAGTCCAGTGCTCCTGAAGCACTGCGATAAATTATGAAAGGTCAAGACCTGTGTGTGTATGTGGTTATGTGACCCTGACGTCATCTTGACACAGAACTGCCCTGGTATTTCAACCAATCAAACGCCATTCACAAGCATTATCAAAACATGCCTTACTGGCCAATAAATCAATGATAGTAGTAGTAGTAATGGCAGTAACGTAATACTACAGCAGTGTACACTAATATTTTACTGTTGATTCCTATTGTTGTTCTTGTACTGTTCTTTCAACACTCTTTCAGCAAAGTATGTTGTCATTCTACACACGAAGGGATAAGCAGACTGTGAAAAGTGAGCATTAAAAGAGGCTGAGCTGTGTTAAAGAGACGGGGTGGAGAGGGATCATGGGACTTGTTGTACAACTGCTTCACTGTTTACATAGCCTGTTTTCTGTCAGGCTAAGGCAATAAACTTGAAGTGGCCAAAATGTGAGGAATTTTTTCTGTCAACCAAAGTGTAAATTATGCCATCATCATGTCATATTCATTCATTTTAGCCCATTTTGCGCTAGGATAAACTAACTGAAATTAATAAGCATTTTAGTCAATGAAAATATCAGGTTTGTTGACAAAAAAAAAGAAAGAAACATATTTACAATATTTATTAAATAAACAAGCAAATCTTGTAATATTATATACCAAAATTAACATTAAAAGCCTTTACTTTTTATATATATATATATATATATATATATATATATATATATATTTTAACTTATATTATAACTTTTATTATTAAATATATGTAAGATTTTTATTGATTAAATATATAAATCTTGTATTTTATTGACTATTTTAACTATGACAAAGAAAACAAAAATATCTCCACCAAGCAAAAAACGTAAAAATTTTCTCAATCGCTTCCTCCCACTCTATCCTCTGTGAACTCTGCACATGCCTGTGCAAACAGACTTGACCCCTGACCTCTGGAGACCGAGCGAGGTCCATCAGCGCTATGGAGAGATGTCGCACAGTTTACATTTGCCCGTTGTGTTTGTGCGAGTGGGACTCTGTTCACTGTAAGCGCGCCATAATGAAGGCTGGGGGTAAACTGAGCCAGCGGTCAGAATGATACAGGGTTTCTGGAGGCATTTCTCAAGTCTGATGTTGAATGCTACGCAACTTATGATAAAAATGTTTCAGATAAACCTGTTGCGAGACTGAAGTGGCATTAACAACGCCTCACTGGAGAAGTGAAATTGGGTGTTTACTTTGACGCCTCAAAAAGCAGAAGCACACAAGAACAAAATGTGCGCAGACTGACGTGGTTTCATTGAGGTTGCGACATGTTAGTTTGGGGACAGGTGGGATACGGTTGGGTGATTCGTTCAGAATTCTTTCAGTTGTGTTGAGCGTCGAGTGAAGGAAAGGCCTAAGGAGCGCCAAAACAGAGTCGAGGAGGAAACGTGTTTGTTTGAAGAATGAAAAAGGGGCGACATTCTTCCATCCAGAGATCTTAGGGTGACTCAACAGTCAGAACGGGAAAACCACATCCTGAGATTTGTTTGCAGCAATTACACCGATATGGAGACAGCTGGACAATCACTGCTGTCGGGACGCGGGGACAGAAATAGAGGGTGAACGAGGGCTTTTGTTTCAGTTCCACCAAAAAGGTGGGCGAGACTTCTGGACGGGAAAATGGATAAGTGACAATTCTGCTGAAAATTGAAAACAATTCTTTGAAGATCCACTTCTATAGCCTGACATTTCATCAAACTATTAGAAAGACTTTAAACAAATAAACAAAAACTGCTAATAAAGTAAAATAATAAAAGATGCTAAACTAAAATAATAAAATACTTTGCTATAAAATACAAAAACAAATTTTCATGTCTGAAAAAATTCAATAAAATAGATCCACCATAGGTTTAAACAAACCAACAAATAAATAAAATAATCTAATACTAGTTTAGTATAATAAAATATTTGTATAATGTTTGCATTGTTTTCTGAATAAAAACAACAACAACAACAAAAATAAAAAAAATAGCAATATTATTAAATATTTTAATAATATATCAGCTATGCATTTGTAGTTTCCTGGAGATACTGAGAATGATGATTCATTGCCGCATGTTATTGCAAATAAAAAATGGTTTGAAATTGGATAAGCGCATTTTATACCATTCAATCAAATTTAAAATGTTAAAATATACTTTATTTTATTATATTCTAAAGAAGTATCACAGAAGTTACAGAGTTTACTAGTCAACGAAGCGGCTGTTCGTCAAAGAGAAATTTTACGTCCAAATTAACGTCGCCTACTAAAATCATCTGTTTATACAATATTCGAGATGATTTTACAGCTGATGACTGTGTAAAGTGAGCATAAAAATATCTCGGCTGTGTGTGTATGAATTTATAGGCGAGCATAGCTGGAGGTAAGTTTACATGCGCGTCAGACTCAGCAATGAACGGCCGACATTACAGTCGTCGCTGCGAGCCAAAGCCAACATCAAACCAACACAAACGGGCGAGAGAACAAAACAAGGGCAAGCAGCGACCTGTGCCTCCGAGAGCGAGCGAGAGATGGACAGATTTTGGATTGGGACGTGGCCAAGCGTGTATGAGTCCATGCAACTAAACCCAACAGAAACATTGCGATTGGCGGATGTTGAGTCCGGTCTTGTTTTTCCTTTTTTTTCGTGTTATTTATATCTTTCCCGAATTTTTTCGGGGACGTCAGATAAGCCATCACATTTTATGTACATTTTGGCAGGAGTTGAGTCAACCGGATGACCGCTCTCTACTGTAAATCATCTCATGGCACGAAACAGGGAGAGATAAAGGAGGAGCACCAGAAAACACGCTTGACCACACGTCGAAATGGAAAATGCGGCTGAAATGCGAGCTCTCTTTTTCTTGGCAGATTTGCTCGCCGTTCGCTTCCCTGCTGCTCTTAATTACCAAGCTCCATATCCTTGTGTAACAAAACCCTTCTCTCCCCAACCCCTTTCCTCTCCCGCCTCTTTTCCCTCCCCGTCTATCTGTTCTCCTCCCTCGCTGGGCAATTCTCCGTCCCAAAAACTTCTGCAGCGGATGCCAGGGTTGAAAGTTCGCACGCTCGCTCCTCACGCAAGGTTTGGGCTCTGCTTAGTTCTCACTCAGCACTTTCTCACACACACACACACACACACACACACACACACACACACCGTTCTGCTCCATTCTCAAAAAGCAGTAAATTCCACACTACCGCCGCCAACACACACACTTCTTCCGAAGCTCGGAACCACGCAGCTGCCAGCCAGGTAAACACAAAACACACACACACACACACACACACACACACAAAGCAGCTCATTGTTGCACGAGGTGGTCTTGAACTGTTTAATAAAGACATGCTTGGAGAGAGGAGAAAATTAGGAGGAAAAAAAAGCATCTTCTCCTTTCTTCACCTGTCAAGAAAAAAAAAAAAACTATTCTGGCGTCCGAACAGCAATCTCATATTTATTGTCATTTCTGTATATATATATATATATATATATATATATATATATAAATATATATATATATATATATATTTCAAATAAAAATATTAATTAAAAATATTTTTTATATGTTTAACAAAATAAATTAATAAAACATCAACAAATCAGGCTTCTTCAGCTTCATATTTTTTTCTGGAAACCAAGATACATTTTTCAAGATTCCTTGAAAAATAGAAAGTTCAAAAGAATTTAATCTTTTTAACTTGTAAATGTAAACATTGTAAATGTATTTACGGTCACTATTGATCAATTTAGTGCATCTTTGCTTAATAAAATTATTAATTTCTTTAAAGAATTAATGTAAAGGGAGTACTATACACATGTATTAAAAAACGATAATGACTCATCCCTAATACAAATCAACAAAATGTAAGGGGAAAACCATGGCAGACATATGTAAATACAAAATACCAAAACTCCCTGAAGTTCAGTAAAGAGGGGATTTTATGGATTCTCTCAACTGCTGTCACACAATTCGTATTTACACTAACATTATGTTTACACATCCTGTAGTATTTTGGAGCTTGGTCAGAAATCGGTAAGCAGTGATGGAACGTTCCAAGTTCCGTTTACCGTACCGTAACGACCATACTCTGCCAGAGTGAGATCATCAAGTCAACCTCCGAAACGAATAAACCGTGCTTTTGTTTCATAACAAACTCACATTGAAGAATCAATCCATCCATCTCAGGGAATGAAAACACCCCGTTCCTTTGTTTCCCTCTCCCAACTGCTCTCGTTTCCTCCTCGACCTCTCTAAATAAACTCTTAACACGCAATGCTACTGGCAATAAAGCCACTTCTCGGGGGAATCTGCCAAACACCGTCATTCATTAGCGATAGAGAGAGAAAGAAACGCACTTGGCCTCTTGTTGCTTGGGCCTTTTTAGACAATTTACGATATGCACATGCACACTGCTGCAAAAACTGCCTGCTGTGGATGTTTTCTCATCCCCAGGCCGAGAGAACATGTGTATAGGTGTGGTTTGGTGGGCCTCAGACTAGTGAGAGCTACCATGGTCAGGACGAACGCCAACCGCAAAGTTGCAATGTAGTCTGGATCCTGACACACAAACACACCCATCAGGAGTTCCTCCTAATAATGCAGAACACTGCGAAAACACTTCTCAGAAGTCTCTAGAGCAGTGGAGACATACCGAAATGTCCTAGGTTATTATAAATGGACTGAATAGATGCAAAACAGGTTACTTGGTAAATAGATGTATGATCTTGCCATATTCCAAAGACCAAATGTCTTTCACTCCCATACGCATGCAATTTAGGACTAAAGAAGCATGTAAGGTCAAGAAAAGGCAAGAAATACATGTCAAAATAGAATTTATATAATGGGTAGTTTCTCTAAATTCTGACTGGATGAACTACGTGTAAAGCTGTTTTACAATGCAAATAACAAAAAACAAACAAATCCGATTACTTATATATATATATATATATATATATATATATATATATATATATATATATATTTTTTTTTTTTAATGCTAGCATAATACAATATAATTTTTGAGCATCTTTTAAATGAGTGCATTTTTACTTAAACCAATGTTCAATCAATAGTTTAATTATTTATGGAAAACAAATATTCAATAAATCTTTGTAAGGTTTTATTTTTAAATAAATAAATTAATGGATTTTTTAACAATCATCTATTTTTGAACACTGGTGTAAATAAACAAATAATAAATACATAAATAAATATAAATATAAAAGGACAATTTGTAGAATATTGCTTTATTATTTTATTTATTCATTATTATTTATTTACACTCAATCAACAGTATTTATTTTTATGTATATATGTGAAAACCAACCGTGAACGTTGGTGTAAATAAAAAATAAATACATACTATTTATTAAACATTTATGTTTTTTTAGTTTTGTTTTGTTCTAGCATACCACTGTTGTCATTGTTTTATGAAAGCAATAAACACTTGAGGTTGTGTAGAGTGGTTTCCATTGATCAAAGTTGTACGAAAAGACTCCTTTCGAGTGGCAAATCACAGTAATGCCCAGCCACGAGTGGCTTATTGTTTTAGAAAACATTTGCGCACTCCTACACGATCACACAACAAAGGCATTAAAAATATTGATGACATCAAGACCTCACAGCCTCATCCTAAACCAAATTTTCCCATCGAGATGCGTTGGCTGCCAAGTACCCCGTGAGGGTTTGTTGGCAGGGTTACGAAATGTTACCGAATCTAAATGTCAGACTGATACAGGTCACTTCCTGTGTCAGAGGGGAAACTTGGCTGTGACGTCAGAATTTCGCTGCACAGAAGAGGACGGTTCCTCGAAACAAGAGCATGGTGTGGGTTGGGGTTAAAGGTTCGCGTTTTTGATGTGTGTACATTCAGATGTTACTGCGTGTGTGAGGTCGCTGATGACACCAAATTGGGCGCTGGTTTTGTGTGGCACTGTTAACGGAAGTGGCGTTAAGCAGAAACGGAATGGAAGTGGCATTTAGCAGAAGTGGAAGTGCCATCATAGAGAGGGCCAGGAGCCACATGTGCAGGCACCACCACTTGGCGCCATGTGCTGCGAGTAAAGGCCCAGACCACAGAGGGTGCCAGGGGCTTCCCCTCATGTGGCTCGTCACACTTACTGAATCGTTGTATGCCTGAGTTAACAAATATAGCCACACATACACAGAAAAACACTTCTATGAACAGAGGCTTAACGACCGCGTTTCAAACTCCCCTGAGTGATGAAACGAAGGCTAGGAAGGTCGTTATGGCAATTGCCTTTAACAACACGACACAGTTACCTGTTGAAACACAACCTCCAGGTGTCTAACACAAACACACACACACACACACACCTGCTCATCCTACAGTGCAAAGGTTACTGCAGGTTAAACCACACAACTTAGTTTAGACATTGCGTCAAATTTAAACAAACCAGTTACATGCATTTCCAAAGGCTTCTGAACTCGGGTATATGTATATATATATATATATATATATATATATATATATATATATATATATATATATATATATATATATATTAGATATTAAAAAACAAATGCGTCATCGAAGTGCTCAAAAAATATAGTTAACATAAATGTACTTTTATTTTTGTAAAAGTGCACTATATGGTAATATGTTTCCTGTAATGTATCTAAAAATAAAAAAGTATATAATAAATATATTATAATAAAGTATATAATGATCAAATATATATATATATATAAAAAACATTTATTTGCACCAGTATTTAATAAAAAAGCTATTTTTTGAACATTCATTCATTCATTCGTAACAATTTTTACAATTATATATTATACATATATATTATACTTATACTTATACTTATTATATATATTATACTACTATAAACTGCTCCACTACACAGTAGGAATTCTTTAAATAAAAGAAAAAATTATTTGTTAATTGTCTACAAAACCCCAATAACGATTTTTAAACGATTTCCCCAATATGCCCAAAAAACTAAAAGTTAACAAAAAATTTGAATGAACCACAAATACTTGCTGAACTATAAATACCATAATACTATTAAAAATAAATAAATGACAAAGAAATAAGCATACATTATTTTGTCTATAACTGATAACGCCGCTGTGTCAGGTTCTCCTTTGTTTTTCCTTTGTTATTTAGTCTTTGTATTTTGTATCAAAAGCTGCGGTAAACAGAGCGACAGTGTGCATCTGCCGCATGTCTGATGATTCAGCAGCATCTGTTTGTCTGGCGAGCACTAACCGCCATGGGCGCGTTCACACACTCAGCGCGGCGTGTGGTCTAACGCACGTGCACGCACACGCATGAGTATTGACGCTGAAATTACTAGGTACAGGCACTTCAGCCTGAAAGTAAAATGCAGCTAAATCACATTCTACTGTGGTACACTACGGAATGGTTTCTCACACGTAGTCAAAACAAGGCCGAGCCCTCCCTCGACTCAACTCTCCACATTCCTGGCCTGTGCAAAGGTGTGTGCACTTCCACAAATCATTATGAAACACTACATGTAGTGGGTGGAACAATGTTTACATAAAGGAGAGGATTCGCGAGGAACAATCGGGGATTAGCGTTCCAGGGAAAGTGAACCGTGACTTCGAAACTTGGAGCTTTAGTACATGTCGGTTAACTATGCAGTTTTCGACGTTCAGCAAGGTCAATTGGACTCCACATGCATGCCATTTCGGAATATCGTTAGATTGCGGACACAGGAGTGGTGGCCCTTTTCTCTCGGTCTGTGGGATCTCGTAAAGCTTCTTGCAGTTTTGCACTATGCAGCTCAGACAGTCAAATGCGCGCTGCTTTAAATAAACACGGCCATGTAAATGTGCATCTGAGGGGGTGAGAGAGAAACAGAAAAAAAGAGAGATACATACACCTTCTTAAAGTGCCACTACATTCACTAGTCTGCTGCAATAAGCTTAAGTCCACTTTGCTTTCTTGTACTTGCATCTATACACCGCTGTCCTTCATTAAAAGTTACTGGGTAGATATTTAAAAGGTTGCTTTTAAAGGTTAAGATAATGAGTCAGAACCAGAACAAGCACCATAATGCACCTGTTCATCATAAAAAAGAGGCACACATAGGATGAAAGTAAAAAAAGTACTTATAGCTCAAGTGTATTACCATTATTTTTTTTAAGTTTAATTTACAATGCACTTGAGCTACATTAAAAATGTAGCCAATAATAAAAATAAATGTCAATAAATAATATATATATTTTTTTTTCACACACAATTAAATATATTATTTATAAATATATTTTATGTTTATAAATATAAATAAATAAATAGATGTGCATTTAGATATTTATATAAATATATATATTATTTTTGTTTAATTAATTATAAATATGAATTATATTATTTATAAATAAACAAACTTATTTATGTTTGTATTTTATACACAGAACTGAAAGGTCCTTGTTAGTTTTTAACTTTTATTGTTAAGAAGCAGTAAACTGCAAAAAATGTTTCGCATTTGTGTTACATGGCTAATTGCAGTTTAGTGTACACAACATGGCTAAATATGGTTTAGTGTGCACTGTATAGTAAGGGAGGACTTAAATGACGTATCACGTTAGTGAACATCACTGAAGTAAACAGTTTTCTTACCTGTGGCCATTTCAGGTAGCGTCACATCACAGGACATAGAAAAGAAACAGAAAACAAAATGTTGGTTTAGTTTTTTGTGTAAAATTGCATACACCATGACCTACAACAGACATCTAAGGTGAATTAGTATAAACAAAATTATAAAAATAAACAAACTTTATTGTATTGTTAAGTTTACCGAAGATGTTTTTTTTTTTTTCAGGTTGCATTTTAAACATACATGAATTGATAGCGAGCTGAGAACGGTAAACACTTAAATACTGTGAAAACAAAATGAAACGGCACATCTGGATGCTACAGATTACACAGCCACAGCCATTCACAAAGAGAGAGAGAGAGAGAGAGAGAGAGAGAGAGAGAGAGAGAGCGAGAGAAATTAAAACACGCCAGCTAGGCAGAGGGAATATTATCTTAATCTGAAAACATTTAGTTCCAGAAGATGTTGCCTTTAGATTTCCCCTCTCACGCAGGGACTCTGGGACGTCCTGTACGCTCTGCCACTCAAATGACCACAGCCAATGGCTTGCGAGGACTTGCCTAAATGTATTTGTATGCATATGTTTCACCCTCCCTCCGTCCCTAAGCTCTTAATGAGAGAACGAGAACGAGAGAGATCTTCACCATTTCTCTTAAAGAAACAACCTTAACCCTGCTACCCGCCCCAGCCTGGCTGATCGCTATCTAGCAGCGCCATTGTGTCTGCGCCGTGCTCGTCTTGCTTTGCGTTATGCGTACAGAGGTGGGCGCAGCAAGAACAGGGTCTCTTTAGAAGCACCCATGAAGTAAACAGAACTTTTTTCGTATATATCGTTATTTCAGTTGCAACCATTGCGTCGAGAAATGTTGACGTACAACAGAAAGTCGGTAAACTACAAGCACGGGCTGTTTTAGCTACAGGGCTCTGCGTTTTAATTCTGGCCAAGAGAACGTGACACATATTTCACTGAGTGGCTGTCTGCTTTCGTTTAGGCAACAATAATTGCAGCTTCTAAAAATAAAACACGCGGCCATATATTTTGCCTGCTGTTTATATCTGTCCAACAGCTGGTCATTTCTCGTTTGACAAGCTGCTTCAGCTGTTGCCTGAACCATAGAGGGTGAATAAAGAGAAAAGGATAGAGAAAATTAAAAAGCGTAGGTATTAAAAAAGAGTCCGAAAGAGTTATGTGGTCCACAGGCAACTCTTTCCTGTTTCAAGTCTTTAAAGTTCACCATGATTCCTTGCCTTTGTGCACGGCCCAGGGTATCCTGTTTACATACCTCAGGCCTGCACATGAAAGCGGGCGTCTGCAGTAACCCCTGACCAGACATGTTGGAAAACTGCTCGCACAGGCCTGCCATGCCCTCAGTCATTAATTGCAACATAATCGCTGGGAGAGCTTTTTGCCCCTTACTAGATCGAGGTGCCACCAAAAGGTTGAGACAGGGGTGAATGGCAGGCACATGCACCTGATTTAGAGAACAAGGGCGAAATTGCATTAATGTTGCTGGAAAAACAGGAAAGAGGGGGATACTGTTGCTACAAGTGGTTAAGGCGCGTATAGGAATGGGAATCGTAAGGAATTTAATGCTTATGGTTTCCATTCTACTTGCCGAAAACTAAACTAGCGCGGCACACCTGCCACTTGGAATGTGGGTCTTACATTCAATTGAGGTGCATGGGTGCATGTAGGAATGAAAATTGAATGGAATTTAACGCTTCTGATTTCGAGCGTACTTTACAAAAACGGCATTTGTGTGGTACAGTTGGCATTGCAATAAAAGGGAAGGGGAATTATTGTTATATGTGGCTCAAGTGCAGGAGCGCATGCAGAAACCACTTCCTTTCCCTTACTTTGCAATGAGGACTGTAAGGAATTCAGTCTTTGTGATTCTAGTTTACAAAAACTGCATTAAGGTGTCCTACGATTGTCGCTGGGAAGGCGGTTCCTACCTGCGATGACGGTGTCTTGGCGTAATCCTTAAGGGTGCATTTCTACCTGATGAAAAGTGCATTAGTGTGTCACACCTGTCGTTGGGAAGGGCAGAGGGAAATGCGGGTCCTGCAGCTGAGGCACATATAGGAATGGGAATCCATATATATTTAACGCATATGGTTTCAATTCTACTTGATTATACTTTTTGCACCTGCCATTGGCAAGGGAAGAGGTGTTCTTACATGCAGTGGGTGCATATAGGAATTGGAATTGTAAGAAATGTAATACTACAGATTTTGATTGTAATTGACAAAAACAGAATTTGTGTGGCAGCCAATATAATAAACGGGTTTAGTGTGTCACACCTGCCAATGGAAAGGGAGGAGGGGTTAAGAACTTTTTAAATGTGGGGCAGTCATGGCATAATGGTTAGAGAGTCAGACTTGTAACCTGAACATTGCAGGTTTGAGTCTCACTACCAGCAAGAATTGTAGGTGGGGAGAGTGAATGACCAGTGCTCTCTTCCACCTTCAGTACCCAGACTGAGGTGCCCCTGAGCAAGACATTGAATCTAAATGGTGTGTTCCAGGTGTGTGTGTGTTTTCACTACTCACTGCTGTGTGTGAGCACTAGGATGAGTTAAATACTGAGCACAAATTCAGTTCACCATACTTGGCCATGTGTCAAGTCACTTTCACTTTGAGGTACATGGGAACTTATAGGAATGAGAATCAAATCAAAATTGACTGCTTTATGGTTGCGATTATACTTGATGAAAATTTTAGAAATGTGGCACACCTGCCACTGGGAAGGAAGGAGGGAAACGCTATTCCTATATGTGGCCTAGGTACATGGGCGCATTTAGATCTTGGTAAGCAAAGAAATTTTGTGAGCAATTTAACACTTATGGTTGCGATTTGACTTGCATCATTGCAAAACACCTGGGATTGCGTATGGGAACCTAAAAATAGCAAAGGTGTTAAACAGTTCTAGTTTTGATTTTACTTGACAATTCAGGGTGACAATTCTACAGAATTTTTCTTTTGAGACAGCAGCTCTGTAGCAATGCAGCATGCCACTGACACAATCTTGGTTTGACTGTTATAATTTCAAAAGAGGTCAAGTAGTGTTTTTAAGACCAGAATTACTGGAGCAATTCATTTTACCATCTTGCTGTATGGTGCATGCATGCACACCACAGGGCCTGCATGTGCACAGATGCCTGGTTTGGGGTTAGAAGTTAACTAGCTGGGCTGAGGTTTTAAGGTGAGGTTTGGGAGAAGGCTTCTGGTTTGGGGTTAATGGTTAATCTCAGTTTCTTCTTCTTCGTCAATTTGTATAGAATGACAGAATTAAACAAGCTGTTGATTCTGTCATTCTTGACTTGGCACTGGTACTTTAACAGGTTGGAGGTGTTGATTGAGTCAAGACAGCTTTGCAAAATTTGCTGCAATACAAAATATGCATTGCAGTGGCAGATGTTGTCAAGACTTTGTCACCAGGAATTCAACACATAATACAAGTTTGTTTTGTCAATCAAATCCATGAGAATATTTAACATTTTAACAATAAATTAATTGGCAAATAAGAACGAAGTGCTAAGTTGGACTGGTGTCAGATGTTTTCCTGGTCTTGAGTTTCTAAATTTCAAAGAAACAAAGAACAAGGATCTAAGCAATGCCCTGGCAATATCTTAACATCGTGGCAGCGGATTTTGCAGGTCAAGTACCATTTACATTCTCTCTGAATGTTAGAAAATTTCATGTTGAAATCAAAATCTTGTACACACCCTTCCATTGTTTATTTACAACCTACTCAAATTCTTTGCTACACCAAAGAGCGGGAAATGATCATATTACTATTTCTAGAGAGGCACTCTGAGTCAGTCAGTAACATGGCTCGAGGGTTCAGAAAGGCTACACTGTTTGTCCACGAGTTAAAACCCGTAGGCGCCAGAGAAATCGCAAAAGCATTTTCATGACTCTTTAGCCTCAAATGTAAAGGAGTGACTTCACTAAATAGTTGTGCCGATTTGTAAGAGTTGCGCCATTATAAATCAAATAGAAACTCTACAATTTAGGTTATAATGTACTGTAAAATACATTTTTTTTTAAATATAATAACAAAAACAATAGTAAACAAAGGCTTGTAGTTATTATTATTATTTATTTAGTTATTATTAAAAATAATAGGCCAATAACTTATATCATGCATCCTCAGTTTATAATTATTTTAAAATAAAAACTTTAAAAGTCTATGGCGTGTCTTTGTTTAGCTAAATGTGTGTGTAGTCCTCAGAAAGGGGACGTTTTGACAGTCCTGCCTTGAGAGTGAGGACAGAAAGGTCAACTGCCAAGACAACACTGTAGCTGGACAAACACACACACACACACACACACACACGCTCCCAACAATCACACATACACACTCGTTCAGCTCGTCTTCATTTGCTCATCCAAGAACTTGTGTACACACACACACCTTCACCCACCCACTCCGTCTCTTTGTCTCTGATGAGAAGGTTCACCGAGCTTCTTTCTTTCAAATTGTCCAAAATCCCTTCTTCCACTGGCCCCTTAGTTAAACACAGCACGCATACACACTCATACTGTACAAACGGCAGCTCCATGCTGACAGACGGGGCTGGCTTAACCCGCTCTCCCTCCCTCCCTCCCTTTGGGGGGAACAATTCTAGCCCGGCACAGAAACACACACACACACACACACACTCCACCAGACCTTGAGCAGCCCCCTCTCACTGACAGATCTGCAACAGTGCTCTCACGCAAGCCCTGCCTCCCCTGAGACACTTCACTGCCAACAGAAAACACACACACCGAATGTCCTGAGTGCACCTCGCATGCGCACTCACACACACACACACACACTTGAAAACTTCCTGCCCGCATACACACCTCAAGTCTCAGGAACAGACATGCAGATGCAGGGATGAAATGTGCACCCGAAAACACATTTTACCTCAAAACATAAACGATACGCTAGCGTACTTATGCTACGAAGTAGACTTCAAGGAAAAAAAACGAGCATATACAACCGTTGTCCTTCGTAAACAGGAAATACAGTCTATCTCTTCCTGTGCACATTGCAGTACAGACGAAAATGTAAAATGGTGAAATCGATGTATGATGAAGGAGCGGAAGAAAGCTCGAGAGGAAGAGTACAGTGCACCAGGGTGTCCAATGACCTCTTGGGTCCGAGCGGACAGGAAATGGTGTCAAGATCCAAAGAAAACTTCTCTCACCCACAGGGCTTTCTTTATCTGTATTGACTTACAATGCTGATATTGTTCATGCGCTCCCCCTTTCTTCCTTCTCGTTAAACTAAGAGTCACTCGCTCTCTTTTTTTTTGGGTTTAGGTTTTAGTGTCATTCAACCCTTGTTGTTTGTCCCAATGGTAAAGAGGAATGGAAAGATATCAGCCATGGCTCCTGACACGAGAAAGAATCAGAAAATTGTTTGGAAGAAAGACAACTCTTACATCTCTTTCTTTCCAAATCTTCATAAGCTTTTAACCCGGTTTGTCTCGACGCTCTGCTTTACTCCCAGCGTCTGTTTTGTCTGTTTGAAATGATGTAACCTAAACCTAAAACGGCAAACTGAAAGTCTTGATGATCTGCTCTGTGTACGTTTGCAGGAAGCAGGTAGGAATGGGTGGAAATGTGAGAACAGTCAAATCTTCTTGACAATATGCCAAAGTGCTTGTCAAACAGACAGTTAAATCTCCTTGTCAACTCGTTCTGTAAACTTTCATTCAGAACTGCGGGGACGGGGCGTTGACTCGTCTGCTCATTTTCCACTCCCACGATACGAAGGATCACTTCCTGATAAGCTAATGACAAGAGGCTGTAAACAAACAGATAGGCTAGGTGTAAAACGCAGATATATTATGACAAGGGTCAATAACTCTTTTGTTTTGGCACGTAGGCATTGAGCTTTTATGGCTTGCACAATATCGATGACAGTTAGCAGATGTAGCTTATTGGTTA
Source organism: Carassius auratus (assembly GCF_003368295.1). Lineage (NCBI taxonomy): Eukaryota > Metazoa > Chordata > Actinopteri > Cypriniformes > Cyprinidae > Carassius > Carassius auratus. The sequence continues at coordinate 2,926,278 of NC_039289.1, forward strand.
AGAGCTTTACGACAGTTGTACAGCAGTCGCCATTGATGTCTAGCATATATATATATATATATATATTCAACCTGAAACAAGGTCACCACATGCACCGATGAGTACTAAACTCGACAAGACTAATCTTTAGCTGCCTCAGAGATACTGTCATTAAAATTAGTAACCTATGAGTCGTTCAGGATTAAAGCAACTGATGACGCCAAGTGATAAGCAAACAAGTAGGCTAATAATTGCACTCTCACTGGCTAGTCCCTGTTGGAAAGTCTAGCTTGAACTGGAATGTGATGTCCTTGTTTGACCAGTCACCATGTGCCAAAAACCGGCTTGACTGCCCTGAGCTCATATGTCAGGGGGTTTAAGGTTGCTTGTACGTTCTATAATGACCAGCTAAAAAACAGTTAGTATGTTACAAAACACAGCTACCAGCTATGCAATTCTTGCAGGACCATCAGAAGGTAAATCAAAAACAAGATTTGCTACTCCGCTGTGTTGAAACAACAGTTCGGTTTCTGCAACTTGAGAATCACATCCCTATTTCAGAGAGCCATGTTTAAAAACATGGAAGGGAACTGGCGGACTTGGACGTCTTGACCATATTTCAGGTCTGAGCCAAAGTATCAGGAAACATCTTTTTCCTCTTCAAAAACCTCAGATAATGCTGACCGTCCCAACAAAAGACCTCCTCTTCCTTTAAGTCTTTTTCGAAGGTCTTCCATCCTGGTCGCTCTTTCGCTCTATTCCGTGTGCTTTAAATGAGAAGAATTTGTGGTGGATGATCTGAGTTTTGTGTGCATGTTTGATAAAACGAAAAAGGCAAAGAGGACAACTTTGTGATGGAGGGATAACAGACAGACGAGTGGAAAGGTGGCATGCAGGTGAGAAGAGGAAGGAAAGTTGTGGATTGATGACTGGCGCACTCACTGACAAACGTTTCCCTTCGGGCAATACGAAAAACTGGTATTCAACCAACCACAGTGTAGCAAAATCCCACTAAACTGTATACCTCAGAGCTAGTACCGTACTGTCTAGTGCTAGTTTGCTAAGCAAATGAAGATCGCTCAGTTTTTAAAGACTTTCTTTTGCTCTCTCACCTTCTCTTTCTGAACAAATACTACTTCCTGTGTACACAGAGGAAATTAAGCAACGCGTTTAACAGGTTTACCCTGGTTAGGATACCAAGTGATCAAACCGTGTACGTTCCAACACATGTGTAAGCACATCAAAGTTTAGGATTAAAACTCTGTCAGGCTAACTGCCTCAGGCTATTACAGCATGTAATAAAACCCCCCCGACTTTCAAGAGATGCACCACATGATCATGTGACGTATTGAAAAACTTTGGAGGTTGAGTACATCAGCCTTATGCAAATGCAATATGGTTTTGCTGTAACACTAACTTTAAAAAATGTACTATAGTAACACTGACTGGGGACAAATACTACATAGTCTACATAGAGCCCTTACAAAAAAGCATTGTGAAGGTACCATGGTACAATGATGGCAAAATATGGTACTTTTTTATTACTATATTGTATTTTACAGGATCAAAATATAGTAGCTAGAGGTACAAAAATACCATGTTATTACCATGGTACCAAAACAACCAATTTCTTGAGTAAGGTGTCCTTTACATGATAATTCTGTGGTAATACCATATTATTTTGGATATGTAACATTATAGTCATGCACTATTGTATTGTTGGTAATACATTGGAATATATTATAGCTATATTTTGATGGAACATATCTAAAATAGCATGGTATTTCTATCGTACCATTCCCAAAACAATCATGGTGGTACCATAGTCCATGGTACCAAAGGATGCTTTTTAAGAAAGTACTGTGGTAATGGCATTGTATTTTAGGCATGTACCATGGTAAAATAAATAACTGATTAACTTAGAAAAACCATATGATTGGGTATCATTTTTATTTCGAATTATAATATAACAAATAATAGTTTAACAGGAAATATAGTCACTACACAAAGCTACTACGCTAAACTTTCATAAGGCTTTCAGCTGAGGGTTAACCACCCTGCATTTTTGGTTTAGCCATTTCCTATCCATTAGCATTTCACTAAGCAAAAATGACTGATAGCATGAAAATGACTCATGATTTTTCTTCCCCCAACCCCACCTCAATCTAGCCACTTCCCTACTGGCTCAAATATATTGGATGCTGTGTGGCATCAGTGTTTTAGCGGCAAAGACCATGAAAATCACAGCATGAGGCGAGGAGTAGCCGCAAGCCAGCAAAACATCTGGTGGCAGGCAGACCTACAATGACTCTCATGTCCAGGGATTCATACTTGAGTTTCATGCACACTATGAAGAAAACAAGCTGTTTGGTGGTGTGCACAACATACCACACAAGCTTCTGGCTTTGTATGATACAGTTTGTTTGAAGAGAGCTTCAACCTGGAATTACGTGATTACTCATCACTGCTAGTACATTAATCGCTTCTGTCACGGAATAGGGATTGCAAAAGTGTTTGGAGTTTAGTACTAGATGGATGCTAATACTTCAAAAAGACAGTAGCTAAAAAGTAGCATTATACAGTATTTGTAGTACCGGGAATACACTAAATTCTTCAATCAGAGAGAAGTCTATTTCTTCCTCCAATCTTTTCCTTCCTTTGTTTGTTCTTGCTCACTATGACACATTTACTTAATTTATTTCCAGTGACTAGCGAGGCATTATGGTACCTTTCTTTCAAACCTTCTCCCTCAAAAGTTATGCTGGCTCTTTATCATTCTTGGGCCTGTCTCCACTTGAATAGCCAAGCTCTGTGTTTTGACTGTGATGGTCTTAAAAGCTCCGTCTTGTGTTGCTGATAGGCATGCTTGTTGATGCTATCGCCACCTCAAGTGTGGGGGAACGCCGGAGCATTTGTTGTTTTCGTGTTATGAGCCAGCGAGAACCCTATTTAAGCTAAGTGGAATTAGAATGCAGCATCCAAAAAAATAATAGCTGAATAATATTTTTTATATTTGTTACGATCACACCGGTGTGATCACAACGTTCAGTGTAGCATATCACCTGCTGCGAAATTCAAACCTGCATTCATGCTTTGGCTGGTGCTGAGTCAGAGTCGGATGCCTTTTTACAGCTCTGTGCATTAAAACCAATCACACACGATTCCGCTGAGTTTATGAATGCAATGGCCAATCAGAATTAGTCCGATCAGTCAATGCGGAAAGTGCCGATTTGTGCACGATCTAAGAAAGATTTTAATTTCACAGTGTAAACTGCTTCTGTGATTCAAACAGGAGTTTTTTAGAGTGCTTGAGCTAGACTGAGGACAATGATAATGTTCTTTGATAATGTAAATCTTCTTTGCTCTTTTTCTGTACAATGGAATGGTTATAATTAGTAACTAACTAGAAACTGATTTTATAAAATTCACGGTAGCACTTTATTTTACAGTTCTGTTCCCCATGTACATACCATGTACATATTATAGTAATTACAATAACTATGTAATAACTAGGTACTAACCCTGAACCTACCCCTAAACCTAACCCTACTCCATGTAGTTACCTTGTATTACCAGAACTTTCTTAGATAAATACATTGTAAGTACACTATAAGTACATGTAAGTACACGTACTGTAAAATAACGTGCAACCAAATTCACATTAGATACAAGTCAGCTGTAATAAAATATTTTATGACAAGACATCCATATCTGGCACTTAAGTAAAAACATGGGTTTTATGTGTAGTTAATAGATTATAGCCTACTAACATTAGGCTACTTTGCCTATTGCCCATTATAGATCTATTTACATGATCTATAAAGCTGCAAAATGCATTTATTTACATATATTTGAGAATCAAGATATTCCAGGGGCTTTATGCACTTAATCACAAAGGAAAAACTGAATAAAACCAATAAGCCTACATCAGTTATAAAGCACTATAGTGACTGTTACGTCGTGGCGCGATTTCAACGGAAATGGGCCTTTAATCGGTTCGTACCCAGGGCACCGCTGTGCTACAATCAGTCCCTGCACTGCAGCTTTACTATTTCTTCTTTTTAGTGGGTGTAAAAGCCGTATGTTTCAAACTACATGTGGTTGAGACTTGCTACGCAGACAAAAAGCTAAGGAAAAAATCTGCTATGCTTGCAAGTCACACTTTCGAAAGATGGGTATATAAACAATAAGCCACAAAAAGAGAAATACTGTGAATTTGAATGATGAAAAAGCTGGTTTCATATTAGTGGGTGACCTGGTTTGCATATGAGTGCTACTGGGTAACAGAGGTTAAGTGTGCCAGGATATAAATAGAGACAGTATCACCTGAATGAGAATTACCTTAGGCAAAATGGCTACAAAGAGCCTTATTATGATGGTATTTCAGATGAGTGTCTCAGGAACATAGCGATGTCAAGGAGATATGATTTTGTGTCTGTTTAAGTGCTAAAACAGAACAAAACAACAACCATCAAATCAGAGCTATCAAAAACCCATTAGCTTTACTTTAAAACAGTAGACCAGATTAAAAACATAAGCACTAGTTTGACAACTGGAGTACTAGGTTGATTTATATCTCACATCTGAGTACATGATATCATGGTGCATCGCTATGTATTGAATCGTGACGCATGTACCCCCATACAGAAATATAAAATGCAATCTGCACTTTCAAATAAAGCAACAATACCTCTATACCTTGCGGTTCTCTAGTGTGGTTTGTAGGATCATTTTTAAAGATGAGTACTGTATACTGCCAAAGTTAAATCAGGCCTCTAGTCCTGCAAAACCAAGATGAATCCATTTTTCTCTAGAATTAGTACATCAAAGTAAATGGGTGTAATGTAAGCCTGTGCATGTTCAAGCTCAGAATTGAGACCCCTGCTGGGATTGTTGTTCTGTGGCGAGACTGATGACTAAACATTCATATCAAAGGGCAAAAAAAAGAGGCCGACCAAAGCACGCTCTTGCATTCAGAGACGCGGCAGGTTGGGACATCCAGCGGTAAGAAGAACAGAAACTGCGCAGCTGAAATGAGGGAGTGAGAGAGGCCCTTGTCTTTCCTCTCTCTATTCTTACTTTCCAAAGCCTCTGGTGTTAGTCTCCACTGACTCATGCCAACACAAATATTGATGTTCCGAGTCCATCTGTCTCGTCTCCCATCAACAAAAGAAAGGTTTAGGTGAACTCTTCTGACCAAGGACAATAAGGGACAGAAAAAAAACAAACAGAAACAAATAAGGGCAGGGAACACAAAACCTTGAGCAGGACAATAGTGTGTTGCTTTCAGGGCTTTAAAAAAATTAAAATTGTTGTTAGCACATCCAACTAGAGTCCACAAGACTAGGGGATACTGAGGTTTAGAAAAGATGTAGAGACATTTTTGTTCCATTTTCTTGGCTGCTCTGTCTGTCTGTCATAAACAAAGAAAGAAGGGAAAGAGAAAGCAAAGTTTTGACAACCCCTCACATTCCTTGAGCAAAACACAAAATGCAAGCTGTTGAAGATTAAAGAAAGAAACTGCTAACAATTTATTTTTACTCCAACAACATTCCGACCTCAACCTATAACTTACAATTAATTATACATTTCTTGAACCATTTCTTGAAGTTTGTCTGAGAAAACAGCGTAGGACCATCTAACCTCATGTAAGTTTAAAGATTAACCAGCATGAGGCTCTTTGGTTTTCCAAAATATGGTGTTCATGTTCAGCAACGACCAAAAACTGTACCATTACCAAAAGGATGCAGCTTCCTGTCCCACAGAGAGCCCTTGATTGGCCAATGAAGACACAAAAGAAAGACTGGGTTGAGGAATGATGAGGAAAAGTGTGGCTTGACATGATGAAATACATTTCTTGAAGGTGCAACACACTGTGGCCTTGTAGAAGTCTGACTTATTCTGGGGAGGACATGCATGCGATCTGTGTGGCTCGCCACTCCTGACCTCCTTAACACTTTACACAAAAGAAAAGTTGATGGATAAAGTCACCAGCAGTCCCACCCAAAGAGAGTCAAAATCAGACAAAACAAGCGAGTATGCTATGGGAAAGGTTAAGGTTCTTGCTTCTTTTAAGGAAGATTTTATGAGAGAGACCCCAAGTGGTCTGGAGGGCTCCACTACCTGCAGTGCCCCCATAGCGTGCCGGAATGCCTCAGGGCTCTGTGCGCTAACCCTTCCTTCCCTCAGCTCTACCACCCTCACCCTGCCATCTACTTACCGTCAGGAACGTGGTGATCTCTACTAAGATAAGGTGCAGAAAACGCAGTCCAGAAAAATATAAGAAGAGAGAGCACGATGGAACATTTGAAGCAAGAACAATGATGAGGCTAAAAGCTTTGTACAGGGTAGATGCATAGAAACTTGTTTAAATGTTGAAAGGGCAAAGACGAAGAGCAAGAAACTCAGGAACAATAAACCTTTCTTTCCAGGAATCTTTCTGGCGGTCTCTCTTTCCCTCATACTCTGGGCGCCGCAAAAGTTGTTTTGAAGCCAACTGATTCATCCTTAAGGTCAAAGCTGAGCTAGACCAATGGCACACCACATTACACTTCAGACAAGGACCATTCTATTCTAGCGACTCCTCCAGACCTGACCCCCCTCATCAATACACAACGATGCCCTGGCCCCAAGTGCATGCTGGGAACGCAGTTCACACAATGTCCCATTTGTGCATCTCACCGTGGGACTGAATCTTGTGGTTTTTCTCAGTGCAACCTTTTACAGTAGGTCTCCTTCTGTCTCTACAGTCTGGGATGATGGGAGGACACCAACAGAGGATCCATTCTCTGCAAAGGCGGTGTCTGACCTGCTAGAAGCCAGACACAGAGGAATCCTTAGCCCTGGGCGCTCCTCTTTCTGCATTTCATATCCAGTGATGAAAATAGACAAGCTGATAAAGGAGTTACTGTACTTGTAGACTTGATCCAATTAATATTGTTGGAGAGGGATTGAAAATAGCTTGGATTGGGCATATTCGAACCTCACTGCACTGCACCAAAATGCTCGAGAATCCCAAGATGTTATTTCCTGATATTACAGTAATTATTTTGCATCACTGCCTGGTTTGGAAACAGCACTCAAGACAGACAGGATGGGGGGGGCAATGTAGGAAATAGGCATTTGCACCTGTTTGGATACTTCTACCAGGTGCTCCCAATGGTCCCCTATTCCTGTCGGCATGTCCGTCGCTCGCCTTCTTCGCTCGCTGTCTCAAAGAACCTGTAAAATGAAATGTTTCACCACAACACCTTGTGTTTCCTGTCTGTCGCAGTTTATTTATGCTGCATACACTGCAGCAACACCAAACACTGTCTGCTTGCAGGGCCCCATGTTGCCCCCGTTTCTCTGCTTCACACGTGTGGTTACTAAGGACGTTGCAAAAAACTAGAATGTTTTAGTTAATCTTTTTCTCCAGTCTTTCTAGAGCAAGAAGTGCGCTGTGAATCTTGTGGGCAGGTCAAGAATATCTTCTCTTCTTTTAGACGGTCTGCTGCACGCTTAGCTCTCTTTTCCTGTGCCGTCTTGTTCTCGCTCGCTCACTCGCTTGTTCTTCTACTCTCCCGCAAATGCCTGTTTATAATGGTTGCTATTTTAGTAGAACAATAAAAGGAAGCTTAGCTGGGGACCGCAGGCTGGCACATTTGGGGCTCTGTCGAGCCTTTCGTGGTCTGTTTGTTTGGAAGCCTGATTTCAAATGAAAAATGTAAGAGGGCGGTGGAGAAGAAGGGAAAGACTTGATGAATTTTCACACAATGCACGGTCCGTTCTTTAGAGGAAAAGGAGGCTCGAGTCTGGCAGTGAAATTATGACATGTCAGAGACCTTTGAGATGACACCGGGTAAGACCTTGACATAATTTCTAAACCGGGTTGTTATTGAGTCTCTCAAATGCCCATCCAGACTGGACAAGTTCCCTGCAATATGTCTGTCTCTCTGTGTGTTTGTTTGGACAGGCTCAGCATGACAGGACAAGGCGGGAAGTCCAGGACAGTGCCAGGAACTCCATGTTGTCTGATTCAGCACTCTTTAGGCCTGACTTTACCTGTTTGTCTTCCTTGCCCACTGATGGTGCCAAGATGACTCCCAAAATATTCCCCACAAGGCCCTTTGTCTTTTCACAATGTAATTCTCTGCATACACTTCATAGCTGCCATGATTACTCAGCAGGGAGTTCAAGAAAAGACACATGCTTGCTGCCACTATCACTGTTCAGAAAACGAGATAATGGAGTTAAAGATAAAGAACATCTGACCTGGGATTGGGTATGAGAAGAAAGGTCAGTGTGGACAAGTCGTCTTAATGTCTACTGTAATTATTTACACAAGAAAAGAAACCGTCTTGAGCAATTATGGTAGCAAAATCTAATACTATATCCAGATCCTGTGTTAAAAACTAACGCAAAGGTCACATGGGCGAAGTACATGAGGGCAAGGCCTAAATCTTGACATATTATATTTATCTAGAAATGATAACAAAAGTTGGCAACACATGTTCTTTGGGCTATTTTCCTCCTGTGTACGTGTTAAGTGAATACAAATCTAAATCTATATTTGATCTGTCGAATCCAAATGCCACAATTGTTATGAACTCTTTATACCTACGTCTCACTAAATTGGACTACATCTGCAAAACAACTTCAAATCCACTGGAAAATATCCTGTTCTCAATTCTATTATTTTCTCAGTGAAAAATTCTTCATTTAAGGATTTTTATTAGAATATAAAACAAGTTAAAAAAAATAAGATTTAGACTTCAATACCACTTCAGTATCTCTTAGACAAGCATTATGGATGGTTTTGTGCTGGGAACTACTAATTTAACCTTGCGTTGAGATGTTTCCCCTCTATATTATTCTTAGAAACTTGATTAATTCCATGAGACGATCCTACGTCACTCCTTGCGAGGTCATGTCGAGATGTTATTGTGAGCCTTTTCTAAAGACACACAAACAAACGAACAAGTATTTATTGGCTAAAGATCTGAAACCCTCTCAACTCACAAATTTCTATGTGGATTACTTAAGAAAAACCTTTTAACCAGAAAACAAAAAAAAAAAAATCAAATGAAAAAAAAAAAAAACAACTAGCCAAATTTATGGTGTCAAGTACGTTAAGTAAGACCAGCATGTGATATTTCAGCTCCCTTGTAACTTTTCACAGAGTTAATCAACATGTCAGCTGAAGTCACAAGTTTCTAGCCCATTATTCATGTGACATGGAACTTAACAGTAAACCATGTAAACAAATTTAGTGGAACTAAACTCGAGATGCTAAATAAATTATTAAAGTTAGAACGCTATTAAAACAGAGACTGAATCATAATTCTGAGAAGCATTTTTAATCATTTAATCAATGGTATATGCGGCAGTGCACCAGAAGCCACTTCCTCCAGCTCCACTCACCTCTAATCTGATAGAAAGAAAGGATTCAATGATTATGACAGTGAACTTGAAAAGTTCAAACTCAAATTTACTGAGAAGCAATGAATAATCAGTGACCTTTTAGCACTGTGTGAGTGAGTGTTTAGTAGTTAACAAAGTATCCCAGGATCAAAGTTAAATTCCGACTCAGCTGTGATACTTGTATACTTGTTCCTCATTCTCTACATCACTTCCTGTCCTCTCTTCCTTGATTATGGTCACTGCAATATTATCATACAACAACACCGGCCTAAAACGTGTAAAAATACGAACTCGAAATAGGCTGAAAAGGAAAACTGATCATGTCGTAAATGCTTTACATCATGAAAAAGTTATCACCGAGTTGAAAACGGCAACAAACTTTAGAAATAAGACAGAGTTGTGATCTCACCATTGAAGAAGCTCTTGACCTTCAGGTATCCAACGCTGAGTCGAAGCACTGACAGTTTGTCCAGCCGTGCACGGACATCTTCCGAGAAGGGTAGAAGGCTGGTCAGCTTATCCAATTCGCCGTTCAACCGGTCTCTGTGCCGCTTGGAGGGGTTGGATTTCACACCATCAGGTGGTGGTGGTTTGGGGCTGGAAGAAGAGAAGAGAAGAGCATTGATGAAAATAAATTGGTGTTAGTCTGCTTGTTATGACCTGTGACGCCACTTTGGACAGCTATAATGCTTGCAAAGTCTTGTGGCGTCTAGTCATTTATTATTACTATTATTATTACTGAATGGCGACCTTAAATGTAAAATGCCCACGAGGAAGAATTCAAAAAGATATATTACAAAGAATGAGTGTCTGTGATTAATACACAAAGGATAAAAACAATTCAGAATTGGCTTATCATTTGTGTTGGTACAAAACAACCTATAAATATGTATAAATAGTAGGGGTGTAACGGTTCACAAAATTCACGGTTCGGTTCGATACGATACACTGATGTCACGGTTCGGTTCGGTTCGGTTCGATACGTTTTAGATACAGCAAAATGTAAAAACATCTCAACTTTTCAGAATGCCGCAAGCGCACCGCGGGTCATGTGACAAGAACCAACCAATCAGCTTCATCCTTTCCCGTAACAACGTTGAGAGCTCAGCCAAGATGAAGGAACAGCTGATCATAGTTGTATATGGATTGCAATTTTGAAATAAATTCAGTAGCAGAGCTACTGCAAGCGATTTTTAGAGCTGCAAATCCATTTATCCTTTGCTGAAATTTCCGCGTCTCATGAAGAGAGCACGTCATTGTTGCTTAGCAAAGACAGACGCCTCATGAGCGCTTCTGCCCGAGCGCTTTGGAAAGGAGGAGAAAGACGCGCTTAGCGTTTTCCATGCGTTTTTAGGCACGATATGTGAACGGCCCCTAAGGCGCTCGCTCACTCAGCACGCGCTGAAGGCTCGTTGCAAAATGTCTAATGCATTTAACAGACCAGAAATATAAGATTCTAAAATAACCAACAGGTCTGGTGTTTGGGTTGGATTCCCTGTAAGCTATAGTGTCTAAATGCTGCAGGGATAGTTTGCTGCGTGCATGTTTCTCCTTTTTTTCGTCTTTTCCCAGATAGTACCGACGCATATATCCCAGATATTCCCGCTGGTTTTTTTTTTGTTTTTTTTGTAATCCCGCTGGTGTACCCTGTCATGTTGCAGATGCGACATACCGTTGTTTTTTTATCCACCACTCTCTTGCCATCACCATTATAGCTTAAAGGGAATCCAAAGTGCACCCAAACACCAGACCTGTTGGTTATTGGAGGATCTTCTCATTTCTAGTCTGTTAAACGCATTGGCTATTTTGCAACGAGCCTTCAGCGCGTACTGAGTGAGCGAGCGCCTGCTGAGTAGCCTAACATAAACATATAAGATGGTGTTTTTTTCTTCTTCGGGAGTGTCAGGGGCGTTGCCTGTTACGTTGTTTGGGTTATTGGGCTACCTTGTTGAACGCATATCATTATATTTCTTTCTCTCTCTCCTTTTTTTTTTTTCAAATATAATTAATTACTCCAACGAACCGTTCGGTATACATAATGCGTACCGCGTACCGAACCGAAAGCGTCGTACCGAACGGTTCAATACGAATACGCGTATCGTTACACCCCTAATAAATAGAGGTTTGCGGCGTTCTCTAGAGCTTGAAGAAAGTGTGATATGTGAACATTTCCTAGATATTCAACCTCTGTATTTTAGTTGATACTGAAGTAAAGCTGCAAGTTTTTTTGCATTATTTCGGTACCTGAACAGTTAAAGATGCACAAGATTATTGGTGCGCTATTGGAATCGACTGATTTGAACTAATTAATGCTGATATGCTTTGCCACTTATTGCGAATGCTGAAAAAACGAAGCAGACTAAATAACAATGGGGTTTCATGGTATGCGATGCTTGGAAGATACAGAGTTTGGATTTATATGGTCTGAAATGAATTATTGAAATCTTAAGAGGGCTTTTCTCCTGCATGCCTGAAGGATTACATAGAGGTCTCAAAAGTCTTTGCTAATCAAAGCTCAGTTTATCATCACTGTGGACAGCTTGCACAGAGCTAAAGTCACTCTAATATTAATATGAACTCATAAAATAGTACTGCAACATGCGGTCTTCCAAGAAAACCTTTGAAACATAAGAACAGATTTTTAGGGTTCATGTTACTGATCAGTTTAAAATGCCAAATCAAAAATATAAAAACAGAGTTTCACTGTTTAAGTACTAAAACAACTGTCCACCCTTTGACATAAAACCCATTATCTAACCTTGAGGACTCTTACTGGAATCATGGCCATCAAAACTATGACTGTAACTCAACCTTGTACAGCCTTTTCATTGCCTGCAAGCCCAGAAGCCTAAGAGCGGTAACTCTAGCCATTCGAGCCGGACCCTAATTATGTTTTCCCAGAAATAAAGTAAAACTAACCTCAGAAAAAAGAGCCTGTGGGGACACAAGAGCATGTTCAGCCCCTTCCTTTCCCTTCGGCCCTGAACTCCACATCTCTAGAATAACACGATGGGGCTCGTCATTGCTGGTGCCACGTTGATTCACCTACTTTTTCATTTCTCAGGAGCTAGATGTGTCACAACTTACAGTCAAAACTGACTCAAATGCTTTCAAAATGAAACCTCATCCTTCATCCTTTTAGGTGTGCCCTGCTACTTTTGGATCTCCAAATGGATATTTTTTAGGGCCTGGTCCTGGACTAACTGAGCAAACCATTAATCGTGCGGAATTCATGCTAATGTCAATTCACGAGTTCACCCTTACATCTAATCTGATAGCAAATAGCAAGCATATTTTGGCATGCTGTCCTGGGGGAGGGCTCAGAGGCCATAATATAGCCCGAACCCAGAGAACTCCCCCTATCCCTAATATGGGATGAAAATAGAAAAGGAGTGAGGAGTTGGGGGTGGAGGAGGGATAGCAGAAAGTGTCATAGGACAGAGATTATTAGGCTGCATATATATATATATATATATATATATATATATATATATATATATATATATATACACACACACACACACACACACACACACACACACACACACACGTATTGTGCTAGTTAGGACGGTAAGCTAAACGAGTTTCGCCTGTGCCAAATTGGTTGATTATCTGATCATGCTCCTCCCGAACCTTGTTAATAAAACATAATTTCAATTAGTCTATCTTACTATTCTCTTGTAAATTCATTTATGTTTACTCTTTGCCACATTACAAAATATGTTTAAATGTATTTTGTCAATATAAATCTATAAAATCATTTATTTGGAGTGTTTCGGTTAATTCCCCTGTCGTTTGTTACATCATATCCATAAAATTCACACATATTATTGCAACTTAAAAGCCAATATAAAAGCCATTTAAATTGAATAATAACATATACAGTATAGTAGAATATTTTTGATAAACATTGATATTTTTGTACAAAACAAATGTATAATAAATAAATAAATAAATAAATGTGTAAATTTGCCATGAAAATCCCATAAATTATCTAAATTATCGGATGTTTATCGGCTGATTTTTCCTCAATTTACAACCATCAGCATATCGACTATATAAGGAAAAAGACTTATATAACAAATCGAAGGTTTATTAATTAACTGTGTGAAGGCACTGAGCTGTATAATGTCTGTTGCATAATCCTCAGCAGTTTAATGCTAATCAAATAACAAAAGACAAACGATCGCACACTATTCTTGACCAACTAACTTTTGTAACTTTCAGAAGTGTAGCAGACCTCAGAAAACTGTTAAACCTACCTAAAAAGCAGTTTATTTAATATGCATCTTTGTTTGGTTGTATTTATATAGGCCTGCTGAATGTTAAATGGATCAAATCAATGTTCATCAGAAATTATTTAACAATGCAGCAATAAACCTGCTTGTACAATATATTGCAGGTATTTTTGAACTTTGATTTAAAGCACGATCAAAATACTATCTATTTTGATGCCAACATTTAAAATAAGAGAGGAAGTGAAAAAATATCGGTATCGATACTTATCGTACAATAAGTGTTTGTTAAAATCGGTATCAGTATAGGCCCCAAAAAATCCTATCGGTGCATCCCTCATAAATAAAGTAAAAGAATCAGCAAAATATTTTTTATAAAGACTGATTTTGAAATGCAAGACAAAACTAAATAAATCAAACAAATAATAATTTATTTGTTTAATTATTAATAATTTAATCTAAAACATAGAAAAATATATTTCTGCTAAAACAAAGCAAACAGTATTAAATTTTGCCATCGGGCCACTTATAACATCTTCAGTGCAATTATTCTTGAGGCCAGATGTAAATATTTTAACAAAATGAAAACCACACTGAGGCAATAAAGCAAAGTCACAGAGGTCTTTGTAGGTCGGTCATGATGGTCAAATAATCTTTTAAATCTCTGCCTTATAACGTAGCTACACTAGCAGTACTAACAGACCAACTAACCGTTACTTCCTACCGAAACCTTTTAATTGTTTTCAGCTCCGCGATGTTTGCAACATGGTGGCTTTGTTCTATTGGTCTATTGTCTATGATTATTTGTTTGGAAAGCCCTATCGCGGGAAACAGAGCTTCTACATTCTTCCTGAATTACATCTGACCCAGTGATTGGAGTTCTGATCATGTGGACCTCCCAACATTTACTGTGGTCACTGAGGTTGGCAAAGGGTTTTTTGAACTGAAGACATCACTACAGAGGGAACATCTGAAATCTCTCATTCTTTCTTCTATCCTCTAGTGTACAAGTGTTTCGGGCCAATCACATGACATCATGACTGTTTTCCTCTTGCAGGTCCCAACATGCAACAGGGTTTCTCATGCTGCCTGGAATCCTCAGAGGACCATCTGAAGACTCGTCTCTTTGTTCTCACCGTGTCGTGGTCTTTAAATGCACATTTCTCAGTTATTTCACTCTCCCTTTGCTTACATACAACATATTTTTTCTTCTCTCTCTCTCTTTCCTTTTAAATTTGGCACTCGTCCCAAAAAAGTCAACCACTGGAAATACAGTTTCAAAACTTATTGTTACTGTTGCACAACCGCTTTTTTTTTTCATCTGCATGCACTGCATTGCTCGACGGGTTTACTGAGGACACTGAGAAAAGAACAATCTGAAGGCATTTGGCAATCTATCTTGAGAAAAAAAATCTACAATCCCATGGTGCATTCCTGCATGTAAAATAAATAAATAATATATAATAATAATAATATATATATACAGTACAGACCAAAAGTTTGGACACACCTTCTCATTCAAAGAGTTTTCTTTATTTTCATGACTATGAAAATTGTAGTTTCACACTGAAGGCATCAAGGGCTATTTGACCAAGAAGGAGAGTGATGGGGTGATGCGCCAGATGACCTGGCCACAGTCACCGGACCTGAACCCAATCCAGATGGTTTAGGGGTGAGCTGGACCGCAGACAGAAGGCAAAAGGGCCAACAAGTGCTAAGCTTCTCTCGGGGAACTCCTTCAAGACTGTTGAAGACCATTTCAGGTGACTACCTCTTGAAGCTCATCAAGAGAATGCCAAGAGTGTGCAAAGCAGTAATCAGAGCAAAATTGGTAGAGCACTGCGCTGTCAAGCGCAAGGTCGGGGGTTCGATTCCCCGTGAACACATGATATGTAAAAATTGATAGCCTGAATGCACTGTAAGTCGCTTTGGATAAAAGCGTCTGCTAAATGCATAAATTTAATTTTAAAATAAATTTACTTTGAAGAACCTAGAATGAGACATATTTTCAGGTGTTTCAAACTTTTTTGTCATGTATATAATTCCATATATAATTCCACATGTGTTAATTCATAGTTTTGATGCCCTCAGTGTGACTCTACAATTTTCATAGTCATGAAAATAAAGAAAACTCTTTGAATGAGAAGGTGTGTCCAAACTTTTGGTCTGTACTGTATATATATATATATATATATATATATATATATATATATATATATATATTTCTTTCTTTCTTTAAAAAAGTAAAAAGTTCAGTCGAGCATGTCCAAACTTTTGATGGTAGTGTTTTACCTCAATTGTGGCCATGTTGTTACCAAACAACATGGAAACATGAAAACAGTTCTGAAATCAGAAAGGAAAGGGCGATTTCAGCCAACAGCGGTTGTTTTCCACCCGATAACCTCAGCTGAAGCACAACCACATCTGGTTTGGATCAAAAACCCAAGTTTTGGAAAAAACGAACAGAACTAAAATTGGCTCCAATGGCACGCATTCAATGCATCACACTGCCCCAGCCACTGCAACCCAGAAGGTCAGTTAGGGCTGCAAGATATATTCATTATTCATAATATGTGACCCTGGACCACAAAATGTTGTTTTATAACAAAGTTCGGGAGGAGCAGTCGCAGTTCATTAACCTGATTAACACAAGTGGAGACCAATCAGTAATCAACTCATGACAAGGTATATATAACAGCAGAACCTACCTCTGTTCGTTGACAGTTTTCAGCATCCCTCCTCCACCCCATTTCTCCTCAATTATAGATCCATCTACTCTTACCACAACCGGGGGGAGTACTCTGAGCCCTCCCCCCGGACAACACGCCAAATACGCATAACCTTACTGTATTAATAAACGTAGATGTGAACTCGTGAAACTAGTCTTAAGTTGCTGTGGTATATTTTTAGCAATTGCCAAAAATATATTGTATGGCTCAAACTTATCGATTTTTCTTTCATGTCAAGAATCATTAGGATATTAAGTAAATATCTTGTTCCGTGAAGATATTTTGTAAATTTCCTACCTTAAATATATCAAAACTTAATTTATGATTAGTAATATGCAGAAGAATTCATTTAGGCAGCTTCAAAGGTGATTTTCTCAATATTTAGATTTTTTTGCACCTTCAGATTCCAGATTTTCAAAGAGTTGCATCTCGGCCAAATATTGTCAGATCCTAATAAACCATGCATCAATGGAAAGCTTATTTATTCAGTATTATTATTCAGATGTATAACATGGTGATTATGTATTTAAAATTTTGACTTAAGACTGGTTTTGTGGTCCAGGGTCACATATTTCTTTAAGATTGTGTCATTAGTCTAGATTAAATTTCGCAAGTAGGAATGGCATTATTTTAATAGCATGTTTCATTTAAACATCGGCAGATTATAAATATATTCAAATAGTTAACAGCTATTTATATTTGCAAAAAAAAAAAAAAAAAATATATATATATATATAGCTATACCACCTGGTCCTAAGTTACCATACTGTTACCATACTTGAGTCACTGCTGCAAACTTTATCTGACTTGAGTGGAGACACATCAGCATCATTACCGTCATTAAGGTAAATTAAAACTCATCTTAAATGGGATTATTCACCTAAAAAATTGACATTCAGTCACCGTTTACTCATCAGTTTTTCTTCTGTTAAACACTAAATATGTTTCTTGCCTTACAGTGTAAGTCAATAAAAAGATATTTTAAAGAATGTTTCACCTTATCTTGTCCATAAAATGAAAGTAAATGGGGTTTTAAGGAATCTTGCAAAATAAGTCTCTTTACAACTTTCTATATTTTAAGGCGTTTGTTGGATGTCAGTACATACTGCATTACTTTCCCTAACAATTTCAATGCCTTGCTGACTTTCTCAACCCACAGTGAGATGCTGAAAACTTCCAGCTGAAGTTCCAACTGCAAGTCTTCAGCAAAAGGGTGAGGTTAGCCGGTTCATTACTTGCGTAATGTTTTTGCCATTCAAAGGTTTGAGGTCATGATTTTTTTCCTTCCTCAAGAAATTGATCTCATTCAGCAGGGCAGCATTACTTTCCCTAACAATTTCAAAGTTATGCGGACTTTCTCAACCCGACCGTTCAGATGCTGAAAACTTCCAGTTGGAGTTCCAACTGTTTTCAACAGAAGGGTGAGGTTAGACGGTTCATTGCTTGCGCCTATGTTTTTGTTTTCGCGTAGATTAGAAGTGAGGAAATCTTGACAAGGTTCTTTAGAGAGAGGGAGAAAGAGAGGATCTACTGTTATACAGCATTCCAACTTCCAGCTACGCCGGTGTGAAGCCAGGAGTCTGGTTACACTCCCTCTCAATGCCCTCTTTGTGTCAGTCGCAGTCTTGGCCGCTCATGCGCCTTGCCACCCTACTGGCTTGTTTAGATGTCTATCAGCACGCTAATACACACACTGCAGTTCAAGCTCCAGTAAGTAGCTATTCTAAAGTGTGGACATACCGTGCAAAGGTCACCCATCTCCTGCGCCAATGACGACCGTGACATACACGAACCTGGTGGGTGGGCCGGGCCCGACAGGGCTGTCAACAGGTATGGAGCTCTGCCCCACTGCACTCATATGAGAGTGTTTGCAGGCCAGATACACATCAAATGATCACCCAAATCCACTGATATAAGCAATATAAATCAAATATAACTTCAATAAGTGATATATCTGAAATGTAAATTAGCTTATGCTATATTTTCTATGTACAATGCATATCTCACATTTTAATTTTAGTGAATTTGTAGTAAAAACAAATGTGTAAAACAAGTGTTCATTTTAATGTAAGCAATTCTGCATGAATCTTATTTGCGGTCAATAAATGGTATTATATATAGTGATACTGAATTTATTTTTTAAACGAAATACCCCAAAAGAGTATATACATAAAATATTTTTGTTTGCATGTACGAAAACTGATATGCAGCATTTTTTTTTAAATGTATTTTTAACAACAACAATTATTATTATTTATATTTGTTATCATAAAATGTAGCATTATTAACAATATTTCAATATAAATAAATACATTTATATTTATACATTTATAAATAAATAAAACAAAAATATTATTATATTATTCAAAATATCACTTATTGTGAAATACAAATGGAAAAGCATTTTTGGATGTTTGGTTTGATTATGCTTAGATTATCAGATCATGCTTATTAATCTAACTCTTATTTTGCAAAGCCATTAAATTGGCCAATTGCCACCTTCCTGTCTAAATATTGTCATTGGCCATCACTAAATGATAATAATAATAATAATTATTATTATTAATATGCTTGATTTAGTAATGTTTACACTACTTAACAAACTGCTTTTATGGTATATACTTAATATGAAACTTGGCTTTGTAAGCATCCCGACAATTGGGATCCATTATTTTTGCATTCAATATGTGTAGACTGAAGACTGTAAATGTAAAGTGAGCAATCTCTAGATAAAGAAAAGTAAAGTTATTGTTCTAGAATTGACACAAATCCATTATTTCAGTGCAACAGAAGTCATGCACAGGACTAAATCAGATGCAATAAGCATTTTTTTCTGCCCCCCCCCCCCCCCCATAAAGTTATTCTCCAAGACAATTACATTATTTTCCGGGACCGAACTATCTGCAAAATCATGAAAGTAGATAATCAGCAAGCTCCTACAACAACTCAAAGGCGTGCTTTGGCTTTTCAGCCAGTTCCACCACAGTTGCGTAAGAGTTTGCGTGACTTAAAAATATGTTAATTTGAGGAGGGGGGAGCGAGAGAGAGAGAGAGAAAAAAGGAAAGAAGTAAGAAAAAAAAATCCCTGTGTTCTCATGATGTGAAAAAAGACTATATCAGATTACAATAACATACTCCCCCCGGCTCACCCCGCCCTCGTGTAAGCATCGCGTGCGAGCGCAGCCGACTTTATGATTAATACAAGAGTACTATTTCCATGCCAGACCCAAAACTACACACCAAGCCAGAATCTTAAGGTGTCCCGACACATACAGAACTGGGTCAAACTCAGACCGTCTTTTGTTTGTGATGCAACAAACACACTGTTTTCATCATTATTCAACAACAATTGTTTCCAGCGATCAGACTTTTCGCAATAATGGTCACATTTGCTCTGTTCTGTGACTCAAATGTCTAGGTTCGATTAAACGTGACAGAAAACAATTCGCTGTTGACTTTAATACCACACTGGTTTTAACAAAAAAATAAACTGAAGTTTAAAATTTTATTTTTTGTTCGTGTTTTTTTTTTTACAGTAAATGGAACTGTCCCGAGACTCATACGAGTTTCATAAGAAAGTCTGAGATCGCCTCAGGGAGTTATTTTGCAGACCAAAACATTAGTTCATAAGCTTTATTATGTGTGTGTATATGAAATATGCGTTATTCATATATATATATATATATATATATATATATATATATATATATATATATATATATATATATATATATATATATATCTTTTCATACAGCCTTTTCTGTATGAAAAGTACGCAATTCCAATTTTTAATTAAATGCATAAGCAACCTAGTCAACTTCAAACACAGTTTAGAACGTTCTATACAGCAAATGTAACACTGAATGGAACGCGCTCCATTCCATTGTCCGAATTTTACAGTGAAACCAACATAGCCGTTTGAAATCTTGTTACATTGTATAAATAACCTTGACGCGCCAGACGCGAGCGCGGTTTGAACTTGAACGTGAGAGTACCCACAAAAACTTACATTTTCTGAACGGGCTTCTTCCGTTTCTTGACCGCATATATACCGATACCCCCCGACATGGCTGTCTGGTGTCTCTGAGAAGTGTTCAAAATATGACTAGCATGTACAATCTCGTTTCCTTTAGATGTCGATGAAAGTGTGGGTTATCCAGATAAATCCTCTCACATGTACACAAACAAGAGGCTAATATATCCAGTTCAGATTTAGTTCCTGTCGCCGTCGGTTCTTTAGACCGACAGCAGCTTAAAATGAGGGCAGAAAGTTTCCGAAACTTTTCATCCTCTACGGCGAATGGCAATGGCGTGATCTGAACAAATTTTCCTTCTTCCTTTTTTTTTTTCTCGATCTGTCATTCTCTAATGGCTCCGAAAAACGCTTGCAGGCAGCGGATTGGCTGTGAGTTCTGAGGCGTCGACCAATCAGGAGCGCGAGAACGCTAGGCAGGTACACTGGACGCCTTACGATTGGTTCGAAAAGTTTTCAGGAAATCATAAACACAGGAGCACTCTTAAGGTGGACTAGAGAAAATACAAGCAGCGTTTCGTTGCACCCTCACTCGGTAGCGCTTTGGTACACTTTCAGAGTTGTTTAGTCTGTAAAGTTGTTAATATTATTTTAAATACATTTATTTAGATTATCATTAAAATGTTTTTAAACTCTCTTCAGCTTGGTGATGTGTATTATAGAATACAAAATCCAGACACACAAAAAAACAACTAAACTAAATCATTTAGTGGAGTATTAATAGCATAAAAAGAGTTTTTTTTTGGTCATTTAATGTAATTACATAAAAAGTTATGACTTATTGCTTTTGATATGTTTATACATAGTTATTGTAGTTACTGTTACCGTTGTTATAGGCCTATAAGTGTTTGCACAATTAAGCCATGCCTTAAATATCTGAATGACATAGCATTACATAACAAAATATCAAAACAAATGGCATTTTTTGAAGATGGTATAAGAGTACCTTTCAAGCAAAACATTTTACAAAACAAGTTTGTTTATAGTATGTTAATGATGATGAAACTATAGATATATTGTTCAAAGTGACACTTTCTGGTTGTGTAAACGCTCTAGGTCACGTTCATAGCTAATGTGATGAACTACACCTGTGTGAACTTGAGGGGAGCAGACTTCATACATCCCCTAAAATCACCTTGGGAACAACTGATTACAAGTAATTGCAAAAATGGCTCGGAGTAGTGACGTTAATTCTGGGAAAACTCTAGCAGGATTTTTTTCCGCAAATTTTATTATCTAGCATAATGACATTTAAATAGTTTTTATGGAGCTCAAGTGTTCAAATTCTCTTAGGCACAATGTTTTTCCCCAGTGCTGAAAAGGGAATTAAATGGTAGACTATTCAGGAAGATATAAATCAGTTTTTTTCACTGCGTAGGACAGGAATGACATGTGAGTGACTGTTAGAGGAAAGATTCAGTCACACAGACACTTTCTGCAAACATTCCTCACATGGCAAGATTTTGATCCAAGTTTATGAATAGTTTACATACTGCATGTGATCTTTACAAAATAGAATCAGTATTTTGGGACACATTAACTTTTTTTGTCTTCGAGTCAGTATTTTGTATACTCAGTAAAGATAAAATTATGAAAATACTGTACACAAAACAGATAATAGCAGGCAAAGATACTCTCAAAAAAATAAAATAATAATAATAATAATGATAATAATTCTAAATATATTTCCAAGGTAATGTCTGGTTATTTTCAGCACATATACACAACAACTACAATAATAATAAATACAGATATATAAAATAACAATACATTAAAATGTTAAAATACATAAAAAAATACTACATTTCAATTACAATTGTAGGGTTGGGAAAGTGTGTGTGTGTGTGTGTGTGTGTGTGTGTGTGTGTGTGTGTGTTTGTGTGTGTCTTGTGGACGTGACAGTAATGGTGTCTTTGGTCACGCTCTACAAGTCAGGTTTCTATATCTTCACCTCAGGTATTGTCTTTTAGCCCACGGTTTATACAACTAAAAAAAACAGGAAATGCACACAGACACTTATCTAAACGGAAAAAAAGATTAAGTTAAATTAATAAATTGGCATATTTTCAACAATTTTAAAGTAAAACAATGCCCCTATTTCCAACAACGTAACAGCAAAACAATGTAAGAATCAAGGACTGACTTTTTGAACATGGACCAAAAATGTAATAAGCATAAATAGGTGTTTGCGTTACTATTATTATTTGCTTACAATTGAGGAGAGGTGCTGTAAGCTTTATAATCAATGAGAATTAAGTCTGGTGAACAATAAAACAGTTAAAAAATAATTCAATTTAAGGAGCGATCAAAACCATATCTAAACTAGGAACCAGAAAAAATCAAAGAAACCACCTAGCAACCACATGCTAAAAACCTCTCAGAATACCATGTCAACCCATTAGCAAACGTACACACCTAGCAATCACTTAGAACACCTTAGCAACTGCATAGCAACATGCTTAAATCCTCGTAGAACATCAGAGCAACCTTATAAGCCCCTTTCACACTGCCATTCCGACAAATACAAGCGTAAAGTGTTCCAGCAATTGTTCCCGGGTCGCTAGATTTTGCACTTTCACACTGTCAGTGATGACCCGGTATATGTGCGTGCTTTCACACACAACCCTTGAAAATCCCGTAACGACACGTGACATCAGCGCCTGACGTGTAATGTACGAGTCGAAAACATTAGGCACGTTATACTTTCACTGAAGCAAGCAGACGATCTCTGTGTCAGCGCGGAAAGTGAGGAACAAACTGATCTCTGCTTCATTACAGTTTGCACATATTTTTTCGTCGCGAACGTTGATCTTCCTTCAAAACAGCCGGTAAAAGAGTCGCGCGATAACGTGCGTCATCACTTCGACACGGCATTAGATCTGGCTTTTGTTCACACAGCGCTCGTCCCGGGATTGAACCCGGCAATGTTACTAGGTCCCCGACCTGGGTTCAATGCAGGGATCAAACCCGGGACGTGGTTGCTTTCACACAGAAGGCGACCCGGCAATGTTCCGGCAATATGCCGGGTCCGACGTGCATTGTGAAAGGGGCTATAGAAACACATTAGCAAACATCTCCTCCTAGAAACCACCTAGAACTCCTTAACAACCTAATAGCAAGGTGCTAAAAACCTCTCAGAAGACCACAACAACACGTTAACAAACTTACATACCTAGCAACAACCTAGAACTCCTTAACAACCTCATAGCAAGGTGCTAAAAACTTATCAGAAGACCACAACAACATGTTAACAAATTTACATACCTAGCAATCACCTAAACCACCAAAACAACCACTAAGCAATATGCTAAAAACATCCTAGTACGCCATAGAAACCTCAAAGCAACAAATTAGCAAGCATCCACACATAAAACCACCCAAAACACCTTAGCAACATGCTAAAAACCTCTTAGGACATTTACCAAGGTTTTTTTTTTTTGCCATGTAATTTGGACTCAGAAATGGATTGTAGTCTGTAAGTAATATACCAAGCACTGTCTACACATTAGCAAATAGCAACCATACACACCTAGAAACCACCTAGCAACATGCTAAAGTTCTCAGAACACCGTTAGCATAGTCTTAGCAATCATTTCAGTGAGTTCAACATGAGCAGGCATTACTAAAATCTAGTTGTTTGTGTAAATTAATCGGCAGTGTTTTTGTAAGCTAATATGGAAATGAAATCCCAGTGTGCTGCTTTTGTGTAAATATTAATTTAGCCCCCCTTTCGATGTTTCCTCAAGAAAACAGCGGAGCAGAACGACGGCTCTTTGCCAGCATGTGTGGGAGGTTTCCAGGCATTGCTCATTAGGTTCATGTGGTCTGTGCATGTTCACGCGCAATGACAAAGTGGTTTTCTGTTCCAGAAGGAGCCATATTGGACCCTCAGTACACAGTTTACTCTGCAGCGATTTGTCAGTGCGGTGTTTGAAAGTCCAGTCATGCAGTGAGAGGGAAAATAAAGGCTAAAATGGACCCGGGATAAATCTTACAAGGGAGTGGGTGATTTTCAGGAACGATAGACGTATTCAAATGTTCACAAGGTAACATTTATGGCCCAAAGTTAAATACATATAAATACAGCTTATTGAATAAATGAGCAATTTAGAAAATATGAAATCGAGTACATTAATTAGCAAATAAGTTTGGGTTTATAGTAAATGAATGTCAAAAGATATCCCAGAAAATGCCATAGAAAAACAATTTTTGGTTTCCCAAAGAACCTCTCAGTGAAAAGTTCTTAAAAGAACCATTTTTCTTAGAATGGAGAACATTTTTAAAATCTAACTCTTTTTTCACTATAAAGAACCTTTTGGAATGGAAAGGTTCTATGAATGTTAAAGGTTCTTCATAGGACCATCAATGGCAATTTATCAACACCGCTGCTTTAAACATAACATTTCCAAGTTCATGGCCACCCAGTTGTGTTTAGTTGATTGTTTACTAGTATGTTTTACAAAAAACATGTCTACATTGACAAAAGAGCTTCTAACTTCAGTTACTATGAGGTCTGTTCACACTAAGAATGGTAACTATTACTATGTTATTGTTGCGTTATTAAAATGTTATAGTTCAGGCTCGTTCACACAAAGAACGGTAACTATATTAGCTTTCACACCAATGATTGATAATGTTTTGCTTATTATAAGTTCACATAGCAGTTATGCCATCTGCCACTTTAAATGCTCGAGTGGATTCTGATTGTCTGTGAATTTTTTATCATTTTACACCAAAAAAAGTGTTAAAAAAATTCTGAAAGTGAATCCATTGACATAGTTTATGCCATTATCGTAATAATTGCGGTGTGGACTTACCTATTCTTATTTATTTAAATGGTCATTAAAAATTTATATTTATAGTCATCATCAATGATAAGAACAGATTTTGATATACCTTGTTTTCTGTCCCATACAGTGCGAACAGCTGCGAAACGGATCGTCCAAACTCACAATTGACGTCACCTCATTTATCCTACTTCGCAAAGTGTTTCGCCTCCAGAGGTTTAACATTGACATTCAGGCCGTGATTTGGTTACCCTGCAAATACTGTACACACATACACAGACTCATGGGCATTCACATAAACACACCAACACACACCCTTGGACAACATCACAAAAGCATCGGTCACACTCTAGTGAGTCACCTTTAAATACAACAGCAGGGCCAATGAAATCAACCCTAAGAAAAGATGTGTGGTCTATTTACAGCAGTGGTCACTTGAGAATATAAACACAGAGACATCATTAGCAAAACGTTCCTCTTGGATGGTTATATAAACATTTGACCCTTTCAATCTCACATTGGTTTATGAAGTCCAGTAGATTATGCATCTTATTTCAAATGAAAACTTACAGTTACACCTTATTAGCTTCCACATGCCATCTTCTACCATTGTTTAAAAAAACAAAGATATAAGAACTCACCAGGACAAGAAATATGGAAGGTAATGCAACTATTTATCTTGCAATTCTAACTTTTTCCTCACATTTCCGAGTTTACATCTCTATTTTTTTTCTTTTTCATATAACTTTGAGTTCTCTGAATTTAGACTTTATTTAATCTCGCAAGATATAACTTTGGGAGACATGGCAAAATGTAAACTCAGAATTGAGCGAGTTTACTACTACTTCTCGCACAACTTTTTCTGACAACTGCAAGTTTTTATCTCACAATTATGACTTTTCTTCTCAGAAGAGTTTGTATCGCAACTGTTTTTAAGAATTATGAGCTATAAACTCATAACTTGTGAGTTAAAAAGTCGCAATTAGCGTTATTTATTATTTATTTATTTTTACAGTGATGGAAACTAGCTTTCATATTAGTACTTTATTTTTATTTACTTTTAACAACATATTTCAAATGGGTAGATTCATAACATTTTCGATTATTCATAGAATCAATGAAGTTTGCATTTCAGGAGTGGTTCAGTAAAAAAAAAAAAAAAAAACTTCAACAGAGTAACCACTGAACTAACAGATACAATGGAAATTAGCTTTTTTCCATGGCTTGTGTTTTGATGGCTTGATGATGGAAACTAATTTGGCACTGTCGCTCCCATGCACTATGCCAAGATTTTAAAAATAAAAACATTCTAATAACGTTACGCTGCCAAATAATGCATTTCACATTGAAAACAAACCTCTGACTGGCTTTAAATATATATATATATATATATATATATATATATATATATATATATATATATATATATATATATATGGCATTGCCTATATGAGGAAAATTCTAACCTTTGGGAATATTTTGGTTCTTATAAATAAACTTTGCATTAACTAACCTATGCATCTTGGGGCCCTAGTGTGAGAGTTGAATTAATAGGTATTACATTTACACAAACTTTAAATAGCAGGAACCACATAGTTTATGGCATGATGGAAACGGTTATTATTATAATCAAATCTGCCCTATGCATTTATAAAGCTGACTAATAATTAAGGACACCTTGTTTAATTGAGAGCTAAAACAATCCTTAAGGCTTTTCCGTTCTGCCTGGCTGATTTGGCAAAGTGCCATCTTTACACCACAAGGCTTGTCTACCAGGAAACATTTGGCGGGCAGTCGCTTGCCAAACAAGGAACGTTTCCAAATGAACAGCCATTGGCCAATGCAGGGAAAATATGTGCAGTTTCTGAAAGGAAATGTAGTCTTAAGTTACCATAGAGGCAGTTTTATTTAATTCCAAACATAACCAGCAACCAGTTAAATCGCTGTTTATGATGTGCCACCCTCCTGATTCTGCTCAAATGACTATCAGCAATGATCTAGCAATGAGGTCTGGCATGTGTTGCAGCAGATCGAAATGAGTTTTGGGCTCTTATTTTTGTGGTGTGACTGGTTTTCATAGTGTATCCAAAAAATCATACTTGCCCCGAGACAAAAGGAGATATTCTGAGGAATATCCCAACCATTCTTTTCCATACAAATTTCATCACACATGTAAAAGATCATGCAAACACATATATTTTTTAAGGAGAACCACACTATTAAACCCCACCATATGTGCTGTCCTAAAACAAATTTCCGCCTTTACAACTGTGACAGAGTGTGTGTATATTTGACCACACTGTGAAAACATGGTGAATGTTTTCACTTTCAAACCACAGCTCCAGATTTGTCGCGAAATCTGCAGTTAGACACTCAGAAATGATTTTCACTCACAGCAAAACGTTTACAAATGGCGATATGCTAGTCAGAAATTCACAACAAACAACAGGATTATTTAATACGAAAGCAGAAGTCACAAGCAAACAACTTTTTAGGGTCCAACTTAAAGAAACAGTGCTTAGAGTGGTGTACATATATGACAGCTTTTTTGTAAAGTACACATTTGCTTTCTAGGTCACAGTTTAAATTTGTTAATCACTTAAATGAGCGTTTTTGTGATTTATGTTTCTTAAAATGCCAAATGCCCACATTAACAAAACACACTTCTGCTGTAGATACAAGGACAATAAAGGCTTTTACCAGTGCAAAGATAAACTTTGTGGGCGATTTTAAGTAATATTTGAGTTGTATAGGTCTTAGGTAAAACTTGGCAGTCTATAGAAGTGGGTAAAGAAAACTTGACGCCTAAGTTCTTTACAGGATGAAGTAGCGCTTTGTAAGCAACTGTCAATCAAGCTATAGCGAGCAAAGATAAACAATGTTTTCTCAATGCTATTTGAGGGTTATCAATATTCTTTCACTTCTCATTGGTTTCATTTCAGTTTTAGTCAAATGAACGGGTTTATCTTAGGTAAAAACTAGTTTAATTTGATACACACACATGTTTGAGCATGCAGCGTCATGCCAAGCACTCTATGGCGAAATCGCAACAGAGCGCATGCTTCACAGATTAAGATGCTCGATAGCGCAGCTAAGTCCAATAAATCGCTCTTAGATAAACAAATGTCATCTGACACATTATAAAAGAAAAAGGTAAGGAAAGGCAAGAAATAATGAGGGACGGGAATGAATGCAGCACTTAGTAATTTACCTCAGTAAACTGCTGAACTGTCAGTACGGAAAACAGCTAGTTTGATTAGCCTATGTATGCTAAACTTTTTTTTTCAAGTGAAAGAATTTTAAGTAGAATTTACAACATATGCTAAATAGTGGTTTGGAATGTTTAGGAAGTTTACGGTACCTCAGGTAGGAGAAAGCTAACCGTTATATATATCTCATATTTGTCTGGAGCCTAAACAGCAAAGACAGGAAGCAGATAAGGAAAAATCTATTTCCTGCTTTCCAAGTTCCATTTATTGCTTTTAAAAGCCATCAAATAAATATTTGCGCACTGACCAGAAGGGGCTAACAGGGTCATGCTAATTATCAAAACCTTGGACACTAGCTAAAGTTCTCTGATTAAGATGTGATCAAAACAGACACCAAATTGAATGGCTCCATCTACTGGCAAAGCATAGAACCAACTTGTATCGATCAAATAGAAGATAATTTCATATCTGTCTGTGTCTTTCACTTCACTTCTGTTTTGTTTTTATGTGAGTATGTACTTCAATCTGTTTCTATGTTGTAGAGACAAAGACAAAGACTAGACAAACCAATGTTTTTTTCCCCTATCCTATCAGACTTCATAGGATCTCTGTATTCCAGCTGAATAAACTTTATTATGCTACAGTTTTTCTACAACCAATTTACTATTTAGGGTAAGAAGTTTGTTTACATGCGTTCAAATGCTACTATCAGTGTTCGCATTTCAGATATCAGAAATGTCTGCTGGCCTTCACAAGAACATTCAAAACTACATATTTTCAAAAACATGTTGGCTAACTACTGTAGCTCTTTAGTCAAAAAAGTCTTAAAAGCAAAACACTCAAAGATACAATGTGAAAGGGATAAACATCCATCTGAAAGTGTTTTAGAATGTTAAAGGCCTGTTCAAACCAAGGACGATAACTAGAAAGAGCTACATGCTAAATGCTAATGTAGTTATATTTATAGTTATCTTTATCCTTACTGTTCTTGGTGCGAATGGGTCTTAACACACTAAATAGCATGGTGATTAAAGCCTCTATACATATCACATCAAAACACAAGAAAAAAAATCTAGATAAACTAGAAGCATTCTGTTTAAAAAAAACTTTACACTGAAAATGTGTCTTTGTGAAGTACTGCATGACTCATGAGTTGTAGGGAGTCTAAGGGGATTTCAGCTGTTGGGAAAACACAGCTGCGAAATAGACGTGCCTCACGCTTATGATTGGTAGGGGTGTCAAAATTTTCAAAAGCATTTTTTACTAGTTTTTCATTGAAATATGGGGCTGAATATTAAATTAGATTGATCAAGATGGTGCAACTCACACTCACTCGTTGAGACTCGTACCAGCTGTCTTAAGTGTTTTAAGTTCCCGATGCGGGTCAGTTTGTTTCCGTAACTTGTGGCAGATGTTTGAGGTTAAAATATGTCTTACAGATTGTATCCTGTTCACAATGTGTGGGAAGTACAGACAAAAGTACCGGGACTTATGTAATGTGTGAACTTTAAACTATAGTCAGTGTTGTTTCTATTGCATACTAAGACAAGCATTGCTTATTATTATTACTGTTGTGATTTGAACAAATCGCTACGAAATTTTCGTGACTAACTTGTCCAAAATAATCCACAAAAGCACATACTGTAGTAATGACCTCAATAAAATCCAGAAAACAGAATTATTCACAAAAAAAAAAAAAAAAAAAAACTTAGCAACCATATTGTAGCACCCTGGCAACCTAACCGATGGTGGACACCCCTCAGATTTTCCTAACCCTAACCTAACCCTAACCCTGTTGTAGTTGTTACATGGCTGTTGGCTGCTCTGCGCCCTTGTAGGCATAAAATTAATGTTTCAAAGACAAATCTGTCTAGTTCCTCCCCTCATCTTATAAACGAGGGATTTTTACCGTCCAGGGTTTTGGAGCGATCAGGAGTTATGTCTGCTGTCAACGGACAAAAGAGCTGCATTCTGTTTGTAGACCTTCCAGAGTTGGGATTTCAATCTTCCCCAGTTTGAAATGATTTGTTTTTCTCTTTCTCCAGAGTCTATTCGTCACTTGTCAGTTCTCTCAAATAGCTTGATATCTTGACGCCTCCACATATTTACATTAGCGTCATGGGTTCTTGGGAGAGGTTGGAATGGGTTTTTGGGTACAAATATCTGCGACCACTAATGAAAATGATTCTGTTTTGCATCATCAACTATAAATTGTAATTATATTTTAGTTACCTTTAATAGATCTCGGAAGCTAGGGGAGATTTGACTCTTTTGGATGGGATTCTGTGACCCTGCCTAGGATAATCATTTTGGAAAACGGATGGATGGATGGATAATAAGTATAACAATGTGAGGGAAAAGGTGAAAAAGCAACATGAATTTCAAAATGTCTTAATACTGATGTCACTCGGTTTGGCCAGGTGTGTTTAATACAAAGTGTGGTTGCATCTGTTGTGTCCATAAGGTGTGGGGTTGACAAGTACATTGTTCGTTCAGGTGGGAGTGAGCGCAACTGCCTGTTGTTTTCATCTTGAACTCGCTGCGAGAGTGCAGTTAGGTCGTCGCCGCGGCTGAAAGCAATAATTCTGTCATCTCATTGGTTTCCAGTTGCTTAAACCATATGATGATGAAAATAAACACTGCAATAGCAAGAAAGAGAGAAGGGGATGGTTTTTTGTTTTTCCTTTTTTTTTTTTTTGACTCACCATGCGCGTATTTTGGAGGGAAATCAAAGGTTTGAACTTCCTCTTATAGGAATACTTACGTATAATGAACTACATATTTAAAATCCTGTCTTTCCGAACCTCCTTGACTTTCTTTCATATGTGGAATACAAACGAAGATATTTAGCAGGATTTCCAAGATGCTCAATATACTGTAGTTAAAGTGAATGACGACTTGGGCTGTTATAAATATTATAAATGCAAACCAAAATATAAATAGGAAAAATTCAAAGAACAAATTAAAATAATTATACACTAGCTGCACTGTAGCTTATTATGTCTCACCATCAAGTCTGTAATGCTTTCTGCACCTGTTTGATATCAGAGCCAAACATGTTAAAACAGATCATTAAATCAGTGCTTCAATGTATGCTCTTAAAAAAAAAAAAATCCCCCACTTGATTTACTGCCTGTGAGAAATGCACTGAGGAGGGACATAGTTTAAGATTTAAGATATGATGGACTGGATGAAAGAAAAATTGAAATAGTAAATGAAAAAGCGGCTAAACAAAAATGAATAATGTTGCCTTGTCAACTATCTGAAATAAGTTTAACCTGAAACACTAAAATGTGAACTATTGGAGTTTTTAATAGTTCTAAATAGGCTAATAAAGCTATATGTTTTTGCTATATTTAAGCACAGTACATTTGCTAATCGAATATAAATCATCTTAATTGGCATTAAGTAGCTTTAATTTTAGCTAATATTCGTTAGAATGCTGTAACTAGTAATGTAGCTAACTGCATTTTCAAAAGTGTAGTTTGACTGTAGAGTAACTATGTATTATAGATTTTCACTTAGCATGCTAAAGTTTCAATGTAGCTTCCACAAAACTGGTATATTTGAGCAAACACTCTCACTGAAGGCCATCATTATCTCATAAGCTGAAAGACAAAACAGAGTATAAATACATTTGAAAGAGTTCTCTGTCTCGCTTTCTCTTTTACACCAGTGATTTGATACTATGTATTTAGCCTCTGTTTCCTGAAGTTGCTATTTTCCCCTCTTAATTTTAGCTCAGGTCTTTAGAGCTGAACTCATTTTGGTTAATGTATTCTAGCGCCAAATGTCTCCAGTGCCAAACCTTAACACAGCATCTGTACAGAGTTCTCACATGTTTAGCTCTCACAAAATCACATGAAATGATGTAGCTCATGCTGCTCAGATCTGTTTCAGGATAAAACAAATATTGACTTATCACTTGAATCAAATGGATAATGAATGCGTGAACTTAAGCCAGAAACATTACTCTACACAAATATGTGAATTCAGACACATATGTACCTTCAAATGCATGGCAACCTAATGAGCTGTCAGATACCACCCCCCTTATATATTGCACTATTTGAAGGAACACCCATCTTTGAACCCACAGTGGACACAATCAAGTGAATTTCTTCAATCCCAAAATGCACCTCAATAATGAGTGTACAACCAGGCTAGCCACTACACCTCACTGTTCCTCAAATCTGGTCCTGGAGGGCAACTGCCTTGCAGAGTTTAGCTCAAACCCTGAGCTTGCTCAAGTATGTTTGATTGTTTGGGTATGCAAGATTTGATCAACCCTGCACTATCCACTATAAGCAAAAGGTGGAATGATTTCCCTTGACGATGGTGGAATGAAATCCCATCCCAGACAGCAACATAGTGTTGGCCCAGATCCGGCCCACATCTGGCCCGCATGAAATCCATGTTGGCCAGATGTGGGCCAGACCTGGGCCGAAACTGCTTGCTGTCTGGGATAGGATCCCAGATGATGGCATCCGAAATGTCCAAATTCACTCCCTTATTTTCATTCACTCAATGAATGGACCATATTCGTGGAGTAATGTAGGGACAAGCAAATAAGGGTATAGGGAACAATTTCAGATATAGTTCACGTGTCGCTATTCAGCTAGCCAGAAACATTTAATTTTACCTAATTGGTTGGGCAAGATTTTCTTAAAACTGTTGTTCTGGCCGTGACAGCAATTGACCAGAAAGGACAAGAAAAATTGATGCAAATGCTATACTGCACCAGTTTTGTTGTACTCAAGTGCGGACAAGACCGGACTCAGACTCCAGTCTGTCTCAAGTCTGAGTCCAAGACCAAAACTAGATCCATGACTAGTTGAGACCAGCTCATTCGAGTCCAAGTCAGAGTCCAGGCTGAGTCCAAATGCTCCTGAAAATATGGTCTTAGACTGAATGAGGTCTTGGACTTGGAGTGCTACAACAATGTACTGATTGTAAGCAACACATGGCAACTAAATCACTCTCAGAATAACAAACAAACCTACAAATGCATGATGTTCATGTATTGTGGTTGCTTTCCCTAGAATCTGATCGTAGCTCGTTATGGGTATTATATACCAAACTAAAATGCTGAATCCAAGATGCAACACGACAAACAATAACAGTTTTTGTTGAGCTGTCCTGCCATCACACAAGTTTGAGTAAACTCAACCAATTTTGTCATTCAAAACTGTAGTTTATTTCCCCTTCTCAATACTGAGTAGTTCCCCAACTGTGAAATTTCATTGGTTTTAAATCCTGCTTTTCATAACTATAAATTAAATCTATTTTGATTAGCTGTGATTGCATCACATTTTTGCATTGCCCCTGGAAACAGTTTTTATTGTACCCAGTTAACTTAGAAGAATGAAAGCTGTTGCTTGGTTTGGACATGACTGTCCAAATATGCAATTTCCAGCTTTTTTTCTAATGCAACATTGGTCTTAACGTCAGTTTTTACTGCGATTGTAAACACGAGCACATGCACACAATCATCAACACACCCACCCAAACCTAAACACAAACCCAAGCACCTTTCCCGTCTCCTAGTACACTCTGTGTTTTTAAGCGTTTGTCCATTGTTTTACACTTATTTTCACCCTCCTTCCTCTCATTCTGTTGGCGGGGAGCCATTGCCAGACTCTGTGGCTCTGTGGTTTGGTTGGAAAGGGCTCGCTCTCTCACTCTCTCTGTTCCTCTCTGTCTGGCATAGGTGCAGTGTTGGGCCTCTGCGTCTGCAGCAGACACACAAACAGGCTCACACAGCTCCCTTCGCACGCGAGGTGCCGTGTGGGCCGTGGTCTCAGACATTCTCAGGTGGTGACTTCAGGAGTGAGCGTCTACATCCGCGGGGCTCCTGGGAACACAGATTGGCCTGTTCCTTTTAGAGGTCTAGTCGAGGGAAAGGAGGGTTCCTTTCTTTTCTCTCTTGGTAGTAATCTCTTTCAGTCCACTCTTGACCATTTTCGGCTGCCGATCATCTGGTGCTGATTACAGTCCTGCCTCCCTTGCTGTTATGAGCGATGGGATAATGAACTCTCTTTTCTCATTTCGCAATCATAAACCATTTCTGTATTGTCTTGTCTCATCTCTTCTTCTGTCCACAGTTTCTTTCTTTTCATCTCTTCTTCTCTCTCTCATTTTTTAATCTCATTCTCTTTCATCAGTTTGCCATTTAGTCTTTTCTCATCTTGTCTCTCCTGTTTCTGTTGCATTGTCTCATCTCATCTCACTTGTCTCTTTTTCTGTCTCTTTCATATTGTCTCATCTCCTCTCTTTTGTTTCCTTGCCAGTTTCTCCCTCTCATGTCGTCTCATGATATCTTGTCTTGTCTGCTTCTCCTCTATCTGCCCCTTTTTAGCCTTCAATCCACCACAGAAAATGACTCTCTGTTTCCCATGGAGTGAGTAATCCCTCTCTCTGTCTGTGGCCAACAACTGTGAATCACATATTTATGTGCGGGAACACAGTTCAAGCTGAGAGTCTTTGAGTTGCTAAGAGAGGTCTCTCAGACCCACTGGACTCTAGAATACTCTCCATGAACCCCAATAAACCAAAATCAGTTCTGTGAGAGTCTAGAGAGAAGTGGGCCCAAAGTTGAGGTTGCCCTGCAGAAAGTGCCTTGCTGATCACCAGAATAAGGTATTTATTGCATGCTGGCTCCCAGCATAGGATGCTGGTTGCTGGTTCCCAGCATGGGAAGAAGGTGTGCTGGTGGACCAGCATAAGGTATGTTTTGCAACTTGGGACCAGCTTGGAAGGCTGGTGTGAGACAAGCAATATAAACCTCTCCATTGTTGTTCAATTCAGTCATAGTACAAGCAGGGTGTGACGGTTGGTCTGTATTAGTCTTGCCCCTCCTTCACTGTGATTGGTCAGATGACTGAAAAGTAACAGTGATGCGCACAGCACTTTTCCAAAAAGTTGAATATTCTTCAACTCTCGGCGCGAAAAATGCAGAGCTCTCATTGCTCAACGGCACGCGAGTGCAGCGGAGCGAGTGTTTTCAATTTATTCCCATGGAATTTGAGCTAAAATGTTCACACGGTGTATTATGGGATTGAAAGTGGCCCTCCAGGAATTGAGTTTGAGACCAATGCTTTATGGCATGTTGAATTATTATAACCCATTTTGTCTTTGTTTCTTTTGTATGGCACTTGGCCCATGACTTTGAACTGACTCTACTTCAGCAACTGTTAAAAGTGTAAGCTATCACTATTTTCAACTATATTTCATATTCTTAACTGCAATGGCATACCTTTTACTATGTACACCAGCAGTATACCATCAATAACCAGCAAAAACAAGCTTGGACCAAGATGGAATTCATGCTGGTTTATGCTGGATTTTTCAGCAGGGTGGGTTCTCATTAGTAAGGCATTTTGGCCATTTTAAGGTCATGTATATTGATTCAAGACTTGAAAATGTGTGTTATTTTGTGTGGGAGTAAAGTCACTAACCAATATGTCCAATTATGCAACCATTTCTCAGTTTAGGGGTTCAAGCATACACTGTGACTGTGCACTGTTCTTGAGCTGCGGTGCTCTCTTTCCACAATTAGAGCCGCCAATCTCTCTTTCCCCTGATATTCACTTTACTACTTTACCCACAAAACTGTCCAAAATTCCAGTGCTTTACGTACCGAGGTCAGCTTTTGGTTCTCACCTTGGAAACTGACTTGACAGAATGTGCGAAGGAGCATCTGAATTCATGCTCCTTCATTCCAGCAGAGGAACTTTTTGATTCGGCAGCGGGAACTGCTGGCTCTGTGCATTTCCAGAGCATCATTAGCATACGCTTAAGATGTATTTTTGATGGAAAGTCAACTTGGTTTCCACTTTGCATCCTACGGTACACCTGCTCAAGTTAACCACAGAGTTACCTATATCTTGAGTAATGCGAAATCATAATATGGAATGCTAATCAACCATTACATCCCAAGGAAATGCCATCACACAAGTTATTTAGCTTTTTCTGTGCTAAAAAAATAAATGAACCTTCCCCTTTGGAAGCAAGAGTGAATGTTTGAGGGGTAGGAATGTGAATTGGATGTCTGACATGATGAATGGTCATGTAGTCCTAAAGATTGGATTTGAAAACCAAACTGGAATTGCATGCAGTGAGAAGTGAGCAGCTATTGGCCTGAAGATGTAAAGTGGACCACATAATCAAAAGTATGGCTACACAAATCCAATTTTCTGTATTAAATCACACCAGCTGTGTAGCATCTTTAAAAATCACCTATACTGTAATTATTCAGGCATTTCCTTCATAAAAGGGGGAGGTTTTTGTGATTAATTAGGACGGTTTGTGATATAAGTAATGAATACAATGTATACATGTTAGTCTTAACTCTTGAATGTGGTTTCTGCTTTATTGCCCAGAGATGGTGGAATTATAATGGCTTAGAACAAAATAAAAAAACAGCTAATTAACAAAGAAAATATTAAAATACTTCAAATATAAATTTAGGGTTAATTTGGTACTATTCATTGTAATATCTAAAGTAACTAATCTAATATCATCGAATATCAAATCTATATAAAACTAACTACATTCTTGCCACAATAATGGGATGTATTTAAAATGATCTTAGTTTGTATTCAAATATTGATGTGTGATACGCTGCGATTAATTAATCATCATATCCTGAAATGAATCAATTGGCAGCTGCAAAAAAAGACAGGAAAGATATATACGAGAATATATGAGAAAGATAAAAAAAGTTGTTTTAAGCTGTTGTATCAGCTGGCACGATTCCTCACATCGCCTGACAGATTGAAGTTGACATGTATTGAATTGGGTCTTTGCTCTCTTGGTGGCCCCTGACACTAAAAGACCCCACAATGAGTTAAATACTGTGTCAGGGGACGAGTCAAATGTTCTCTCTTAGCCTGTGTCAGTTTTATTCAATGTCAGTTTCGAAGTATTTTATTGAAATGATTGTTTTACAGACCACAGCAGCAAAAAATACATTCCAATGTTTACTTCTGTTTCAAAATATGTATTATTTTTTTTTCGAGCTTTTGATGGATCTGCCAGTTTCGATCTCTCACACATACTGGTTTATGTGAACAACATCCATGTGTTTGACTGACTTCTTTCCATACCTGTGAAAAACACCCAAAGTTACTCCCCGAATATTTGCACAGACTGAACCCCAGCATAAATCAAAGCCTACTGTTGCACCACATGGTAAAACCACAGAAACATGACTCATAGTAGCAATTCTTTTTAAACTTCATGCTGTTTGGACGAAAAACACGGACACATTTTTGTTTGTTACATGAGCAGTCTGTTGTTAAACTCAAAACATAAAATTTCCATCAAATACAAATACTCAAATGATGTTATTCAGCGTGGGCAATGACAACACTCAAAAGTAGTGGTTGTAGCCTCGGTCTTAAAAAAGCCATATCTAGTTGAATTTTTCTTCTTAAGTATATCTTGTTTTAAGAATGTTCATAGATTCACTGGAATCAAAACCAAAATTCTGATCGCACACCAGTGATTTCAAATAAATACAACTGTAGCAAATATGGCGAGATATAAAAATAGACCATGACGTTTGGCCCAAAATATAAGAGGTGTAGTTGTTTGAAGGCGATCCAGTACAGATCCCTTTGTCTGCCATCCAAAAGCGCAATGCTGGACTCACATTCACACATGTGCAATAAGAACTTACTCAAAATAGGAGCATCAGCGTGTCTTACATTGTTTCGAATGTCGAGCACAACAGTTTGGTCTCTGCAGACTCGTGCAATTAAAAGACGTGTTTAAAGCTATTAAATTGGAGATAAAAAGGACTTTCTGGAGCGAGGCTGGGAAAAAATGGTATTTGATAAAGAGACTATTAATGAGGCAAACAGCTGTGTTCATTAGACAGCTGTAATATGCTTGCGTGTTAGCATGTCATTTCTTACCTTTGAGTATAAAAGAGAAAGAAAGGCAGACAGAGAGAAAGAGAGAGAGAGGTGCAAACTAAACAGAAGGCACACATTAACTCCTTACTGCAAATATATTAGCAATAAGCTACTGCTAATATAAACATTGCAAAATTGCTAATGTTAACCACAGACCATTGCTCATATAAGCAATAAACTAGCAACAGATTATCACACTATACTGGTAATATAAAACATTGCATTTTCTTGTAAAATATTCGAATGATTTGTAATTTGAAACCGAGAGATGCACTGTAGCAGTCAAATTAGCAATAGAGAACTATAGCAACGTCATAGAAAAGTGCTAAGATGCCATCAAAATACATAGAAAATACCATTGTAGCAGCCACCTAGCAACAGATTGAAAAAATACCTTAGCATCTGTCTAGCAACCTGTGACCTTTGGGTTACAAGTCCCCCTCTCTGTCCATTAGGCCACAAATGCTCCCTAATGCTATAGCAACCACATAAATACCACTCAGAAGATGGTAGTAACCATTTAGCAGCTAATCATAACACCCTACCAACCATCTAGCACAGTGCTAAAAATGACGCAAAATATATTACCATTAACATCCTAGCAAACACATAGCAACAAGCTGAAAAAAAGCTACTCAGAATATCTTAGCATCTATTTAGCAACACCCTAGCAAACACATGGCAATGCGCTAAATACCAGCATCCACCAACATCCCCCTTCAATATCTCCGTCACCTTTCCCTCTAGCTGTCAGTCATGCCTAACTTCCCTTTTTTCCTCTCTTTCTCCTGATTCATCTCTTCCACCTCTCTGCACTTTGACTTTGATCTTCTCTCTTGCTAGGCCATTGTTTGCACATCAGTTTAATGCTAACCCTCATTTCCTCACTCATTTAATTACCATAATCTCTTTCAAAGTACCCAACAACCTCCAGCCCGTACAGCTTTCTTACTACAAGGTCAGTCTAGCACCTTCAGACCTGAACTGCCCTTTTCAACC
The DNA here is from genome assembly GCF_003368295.1 of Carassius auratus. NCBI lineage: Eukaryota > Metazoa > Chordata > Actinopteri > Cypriniformes > Cyprinidae > Carassius > Carassius auratus. The sequence continues at coordinate 2,965,571 of NC_039289.1, forward strand.
CCACCTTTACCTGCCTCATAATGAGAAGCAGAACTGTGTCTCAAATGTGTTTGATATCTACTGTAGCTGTTCATTTTGAAGCTCGGCACGGATAGTGGAACCTGCGGACAACCTATTTCAGGCCCTTGAACACCGCCCAAGGCAACTCAACCACAAGACCTATCCTTTCAAGCTTTTCCAAAAACCCTCTTTCAGTTTTGAAGACCTCTACGTCAAACTACTGGCCTCTCATAACCTTAAAAGAAGAGATCTTCAACAAATATCAAGGCAGTATGTATGACATTATCAATATTTTATTTTATAGTCTAAGCTAGTCATTCAGCAGGAAATTTGACATTGGTTTGTCAGACAATATACTCACACGTAGGAATTCCCGCTTGATGTAAGTGACGGAAAACTGCTGGGAGGAAAGCAAACCAAAACATTCTGTTAGCATTAGTCGGGATACAACTCTTGCTAATGTTATTTCTCTTTCCTTGGTCGCACCCTGCTAATAAACTCAGCATTGGTCACCGTTCAACTGTCTGCCGGGTGCATCTGTTCTGAATTACAAAATAAGTTGGTGCGAAGGTGTACTTGTGCTCACTGGATGACCTTTCTTTCTCAAATACCAATCAGAACATGCTACTTTTTAAGCCTTCGGGTGCCTGCATTATATACAGGGAATCAAGCATTTTGGTGAGTGGAGTAAACAGACCTTTTAGAAAATGACTGTGTGGTGAAAATGCGAAAAGTTTGACTGACGATTGGTAAACCATAGGAAAATTTAGAATGGAGGTTTCCAAAGAGGCTAAGCTACAGGCGAGGCTAGTAAACAGGATAACGCGGTCTGTTCTTAGACAGTGAACTCTATGTTTTGCTTATGGGTATCAGTTAAAGTTCTCGCAGATGGGTGAGGAATCAATGTTGTGGAAGATTGACTGTCATCAGATCATGCCGACAATTTCCAAGAGTTATGACACTTAGCATTGCACCGACGCATAGCTGTGAGAGCCAAATGTCTCCATTTCCTGTCATTCAGTCTCTCAGTCAGATCTGGGTGTGGGGTCCTTCACTGAAATCAGGGGGAAGTTTGGCAGTGCTTCTGTAGGGAGCTGTTAAAGTCCTGGAAAGAGCCAGGGAATATTTTTTTTGCGGTTTCCCGCAACAGAGATAGGAAGGGCTAAATCACACACACACACACACACACACACCGAAACACACACACACATGCATAAACGCCTACTGTCTTTAAAATCTGTCAATCCATTGAGAGAGACTGACTTGAACAAAACACCATGCTCGAGGGTAAATGTAAACCATAGCCTGACCAGCAGGTGTCAGTAATGATGTGGTTAAAAAGGAAAGAGATAGGGTTAAGATATTGAAAGCAGTTATATCTCAGGTGAAAGACTTAAAACAACCTGGCAGTCTCCATCTTTCTCTCTGTCTGTTCTTCTTTGTCTTTACATGCTGCATTTGTGTACCTATTTTTCATGCCATTAAACAGATGTTTGCACCGCTTTAAAACTGCAATTCAACACAAATAGACAGCAGGAAGCAGGACAGCAGATTTTTTTTTTTTTTTAAGTTAGGCTGCCCTGAAAAAAAAAAGATGCACACACACACAAGCCCAGATATTGTCACAAAGAGAACTGATTGGTTTGAAGGAACTTTAAGGTGGTGATAAAAGCTCGACGCGTCTGTCAAATATCTAACATTTTGTTTCCGCGATTAAATGGTGATTTGTTTATTTAGCTAATTAACATCTAACACCAAGCAAGAAATGAACAAACATCAGAAAAAGTCGGCATCTGACTGCACAATGTCAAATTTAATCTATGGTATATTAGATCCAGAAATTAGTGCGTGTATGTGACGTGTGCTGCTAAAAAATTTACACCAAAACTTGCATGTTAATGTAAGTAATCTCATGCTAAGTTTTGTTGGGTGTCTGCAGTTGTGCTAATGCTAGCACTATTCAGGCTAGCATTATTAACTTATTAACTTACTTTCTTTCGTTTATATCAAATGATCAAAGTTGTGTTGTGTGTATATAAATATATATATATATATATATATATATATATATGCTTAACTAAAGATGGTTTTCAAGTGCTAGTCTGGTTTCAGGTTGGATAATGGTTAAAAGGTCTATGCATTTTATCATATTGATGTGCTTTCAAAGCTAATTTACATGACATTAATATTCTTAGCAGACATTATCTTGACATACTTACACAGAGTGTCAATCTACACAGTAAAAAGACATGTTAATGTTTAAATGCCCATGAATTTCTCTCTGAAAATAAAGACTTGTCCATTTACTGACAGTACCTTTCTGTTATTCTCCACCTTTGAATAGCTACACACATCAAACACAACCACAGCCACTAGAGGGCAGTATCATACTGTAAACACACTACTATACACGATTACTCTCAAAACAAATAATATTCATCTCTTCTTCCCTCTATTCGTCCAATACTTTGGCTTTTATTGTGATATTTCCATCTCTGGCGTATAAATGTTTAAAATCCCTAGCGGGGAATAAAGTTGAGTACTTATTTCGGTGGAGTCTAACTTGCATTCATAACTTGAAGAAGTGCAAGTGGTTTCGATAATGGATTTTATAAAAGGAATCATTTCTATTTCATAAAATGTCTGTTCACAAGAGGCGATGTTAATAATTGATGTCGGTGTATTGCTAACTGTCTGTCTTGCATCAGTCAATACAACTCTTTGGAGGCTTTATGATAAAGTGTTTGACATGAGAATACAAGGCTGTCATTTCTGATATCTATCGATTCACTGTTAAGAGAGGAAGAGACACTAAAACAAAGATCTCCAGGAAGTGACACAGCAGGGACAGGTGGCATGCTGGGAAGGAGGAGGACTAGATTGATTATAACAGCTGGGTGTGGGAGACAGAATGACTGACACAGGAAAACTGCTGCGTTGATATTGAACATGACACGTCGGAGGTATTTATCCCATAGAAAGTCGAACAGGAAGTAGATTCTTCAAAAAGGGCCTAAGGAAGCATGTAGGAGCACCACATCCAGGGGAGCATCCCACAAAGCAGTAATTAAAAGAAACTGCAATTCGTTCATACAACTAAATTCCATAACAGCATCACATGTATCATTCACAGAGAAAGCAATCCCAGAATGCATTGGGACTGGGACTGCAACTGGGGACTTATTTGATTCAAAAGTGAAAATCATCAAGTAATTTGAAATAATAAATAATTATAGAATAATAATAGTTTATATAAAAAATAATTTTACAAATAATAATCATAGAATGCATTGCAACAGGCTGACTGAAAAAAAAAACTGTAAACTACTGTAAAGTAGTTAAGATTGCACATAAGTATAGTATAAAATAATAAAAGTAAATTTTCATGATTAAACTTTTATTATATTTAACCCCAAATTTGTGTTATTTAGTGTATTTCAGTGATTTTTATAGTATAGTGCTGCTAGCTGGGCAATATACTGAGATAAAACTCTTTTTAAATCAATCGAGTCTCCCATGTGGCAGTTGTAAAATTTAGATAAAAAAGAAAAACTGAGAACACAAGACAGATCAGCATAGATGGAGACGGGGTGGGTGGTTGGAAAGGGGCCTTGACTGATGGATGAACATACATAAACTCTCTCTCTCCCTCTCTCTCTGTCTTGATAAGTACTGGCATCAGCGGAATAGAGCAAGCTGTCCTGTCAGCCTTAATTGCAGAGGACCGGGGAGGTGAGGGAAAAGCCTCCTGGGGTGGAGCACGACATATAGAGACGAAAGATCCACCGCACACAGATGAAGGCAACTGGTGGTGAAGGTTTAGCAGGGTTCCGTCTCTCTAAGGTGATGATTGTAATAAAGGAATAAAAGAAAGATGTGTCACTATTTACTCATGAGATTATTTAGATTAAAAAAAAAATCATATAAATGGGTTCCCCAAGGATCTGTATTGGGGCCCCTTATTTTTTATTTTTTACCCTCCTGAGAACCAAAAATAAAAGCTTTGTGAATTTAGTAGGTTTTCATGTCATTACATTGTTTAGACCATAAGAAAAAAAAAAGGAAATATATATATTTTGAAAAATTATATTTTATTCATGTTTATTTATTCATAAAATATATGACAAAATGATTTAATATACCATTTTACTTTATGCAATATGTGTAAACAATGTTATCTATACACTGTACCTCATTTGCATATTTCTGAAAGAAATAAAGATGAAAGAGAATCTTTAGGCGTCCCATGGACATATGACAGAAGGAATGCTGGAAAGTGAGGCACATGTCATTCAGTTTGGACTGTTTGTTTTCCTGCCCTTGTTAGTTTGTTGTTATGTTTACTGATTTGAGTTCATCATTATGTTTAGGGCATGTGTGTTCAGTTCTGTTAGTGTTTTGTTGTCTGGTCTCATCAACGTCTGAATTTATGCTACCCTGTGTGTTGGATTACTTTTATTAACTTGTATTACTTTTTTCTTCAACAATTTGCCATTCAGAAAGCAAAGAGGAGGAAAAAAGGCAACTAAATGTGTTTATGTAATGTGTTTATTTAAGTAAACTCTACTTCAGCACAAAATTATCAAATTCTTAGCCTGCTCAACAATGACAGCACCATAAATAAGACATCAAAACTCTTCTGTGAGTGTGTGTATATTTCTGGCCGCCCACGTAAAGCTCTGAACTTTGACTTCAGCCACTCGCTGTCTTTCCCAGGAGAAACCTGTGCCCTAGGGTGAACTCAGGCTTCATTATATTATACAAACACACGCAGAAATACACAAACACCCACAAACAGAAATCTGCCCTAAGGCCTCAGTATTCCCACCGTATCATAACACCACAATTTCTTTCACAGACGTACACAGATGCATCTTGATTCACTGTTTGGGTATCTTGCAAACCACCAGGACAAATCCCTGGAGGTTTGCAAGAAATCCCATTCAAATTTAGATACTGTAGCAAAAACTAATTTGTGTAAAAATATTACTCTGAATTACCTTTATTTTTAAATATTTCATTTTAATTTTATCTTCTGTAATTTTATTTAATATTTTAGGACTGCTAATTGTAACCAAAAATGTACATTGTGTCTGTATACATTTATAAAACTGTACTAAAATAAGGCGTTAAATTGACTGAAATTAAACTCATTAACATTTGTTTATATTGTTTTGAGCTGTAACTGTCAGGCCAGAGTTCTGTTCCTCCTTGACTTCCTGTTTTCGTAAACTGTTTCCTGTTTGCACGGCTGGTGGGCACAGATACACAACCAACATATTGCACAGAAAACCCAGTGGACTTACATTTCTTCTATTATTGCCAGGTTCATAAATATGGACACCACAGTATGCTGTGCGCTTCAATTCTTTCAAGTAGGGAGGTTAAAACAGCATGTTGTTTTGGACACAGATCAATGCGCAGCCACTGTAGCATTAAAAAAGAGGGAACAAAGCAGGATGTCTTGGGAATTTCACTCCAACAAAGTCTTTTGAGCCGTTTCTTGAAATACAACTGGCTTGAAATTATACTTATTAGGCTAGATTCACTTCTATAAATTAATAAATTCTAAGATCTATGCAATATTGTAATTATGTTAGATGCAGCAAAATGTTTAAAACAACAAAAAAACTTTTTTTTTAAAATTTTTCACTCATTTTTAACAAATTTGCTGTTAAGGGAATTTATTTAATAGCGTCAGATTTGGACAAATGTTTAGTTTTTAAACTTTCATTTGAAATGCACAAGTGATTTTCTATGGCAGTAAAACTGTTAGCGATAAAATATGACTTTCAAATTCAGCCACTTGAATTTCAATCATCTCAAAGTGTGTTGTTTGGGATTTCATGTGTAATGAGTAGCAATTACCTTCCAGCCGTTTTGCCAAGGCTTAATGGTGCATTGGAAAAGGTTTAATAACATTCATGTGTAAGAGTGATAAGTTTAGATCCATAGTTGCAGGACTTCAGGTAATTTGTTCCTGATAACATTTAAGACCCATATAGTCAGAACACCTGTGCACTCTGGCACAAACCTACTGTATACCATGCCTACACTGAATTACTGTGACATACTGTATTTACGTATCCCCCAAAGAAAATAACTACCCACGAAAATTTGATAAGAACCCACTGTGGACATCAACTAGATTAGCCAGACTTTTAACTTGTGGTCACTTATTCTGGCCAAGAAATGTTTATGTAGGGTAGGCCTATATATTCTGTTTTTATCTTTAACCTGATGTGCAAGGTATTTGTTCAATATTTCATGGGTGAAGCTTGTAAGAGGTATTATGAGTGGAGTTGAGTAGCTCACAAGCAACTTATGCCCTCTCCAATCATATCCAGGTTATCTGAAATTTTGTAAGTCTCCCTAATCAAACATACCTGATTCAGCTCAGAAGAAACTCCACGAGCTGAAATGTGTGTCATACAAAGTAGACATAAAAATGTGCAGTGTTGTGGCTCTAGGAACTTAGCTTTGAACTAGTAGGCTATAAAACACCAGAGAGATTTGTGGACAATGCAGGTATGTGGATGTTGTATGATTAGACTTTCTAATTCCCAGAATCTTGCATTATTGTAAGGCAGATCTGACTTTGATTTTCACTAATGCCATCCATTTTTGTGTGAAAGTGAAAAAGTGAAAGTGAAGTGACATTCAGCCAAGTATGGTGACCCATACTCAGAATTTGTGCTCTGCATTTAACCCATCCGAAATGCACACACACAGTGAACACACACACACACCCACACCCGGAGCAGTGGGCAGCCATTTATGCTGCGGCACCCGGGGAGCAGTTGGGGATTCGATGCCTTGCTCAAGGGAACCTAAGTCGTGGTATTGAAGGTGGAGAGAAAGCTGTTCATGCACTCCCCCCACCCACAATTCCGTCCAGCCCAAGACTAGAACTCACAACCCTTCGATTGGGAGTCCAACCCTCTAACCATTAGGTCACGACTTCCCTTGCCATATGTATTGGATCAGGGGTACCATCCCTACACCTGAAGGGTTATTTTACTGCATAATTTTCAACGCTAGTCCATCAAACCTGTTGGCAAAAAATTTATTTATCCTTTTTTTTTTTTCTCATGCTCTATACAATGTAATGTAACGACATGAAAACATACTAAATTCACAAAGCTTTTATTTTTGGTTCTCAGGAGGGTATAAACAACAACAACAAAAACTTTTAAAACTTTCATTTGAAATGCACAAGTGCAGTGTTGAGTACTCGAGACTCGGACTCGGTCTTGGACTCGGTCTCGAGACCGTATTTTAATGGTCTCGGTCTTGTCATGGACTCGTGTGCATTTTGACTCGGTATTGACTCGGACTCGAACATATTAGGAATCGGACTTATGCCCGAGTCCACTCGAGTCCCAATCCAAATATTTCATGATTATTACTGTATGTTAATGTTTATTTAAATTGATGTATGATTGACACATCCAATGACTGGTGATTTTCTTTTGACGTGAGACGTTAGGCCAGCAACACACTGGATGCGTGGCGTGTCTGTTTTTAATTCGGCTCCCATGTTAACAGGTTAGATCTTGCAGACTGCCTGCGTGAGACGCGCGGAAAACCCGTGCATGCTAGAAATATAACCGACGCCTATTTTTCACGCGACACGCATGCATGTTGGAAGCGTTTCCAGGCAAAATATACTAGGAAAATATGTTTATATGTCATTTTGTACACAAATACATATTAATTCATGACATTTTGATATTTGAAAGTCTATAGGTTGACATAAATTCAGATATAAATGTAATTTTAAAAATAAATTAATAATGAATCAAATATTGCACCTGTCAAACATACTCTATTTTGCCGTCAATACTGTTGACGGTGTCTTATCAGTAGGTGTGTAAAAAAAATAAAAAAATAAATTTGATATTGTAATAAAAAAAATAAAGAGCCTGGTTTTTTGGCGGCCTCCCTCTATGTCACCTACAGCCGCAGCAGCGCGCCAAGCGCCGCGTAAGGCACGCTTCTGGTGTGTAAAGACACAGAAAACGCGAAGCAGCCACCACGTTTCTGGTCACCGGCATTAAGTTACCCTCCTGCCTCCGTAACTCAAAAAACTTCGACTAGTGTGTATTTTACCCTGCATTAAAACGCACCATCCAGGGAAATTAGCATTAGATTATCCGTTGCTGTTACAGAAAGTGATAAAATGGTAACTGTTGTCAGTCCCCGCTTCCTCTGCACCAGTAGAGTGTTTTTAGTCGGGGTGGATTGATCATGAGACCACATCGTGCTTGGTTGGGTAGCTGGATGGTCTCCTCACTTATTTTTTTGAAAAGTAATTATGCCCATCTGTAATCTTCACAACATCTAAAGTGCACATAATCCAATACATTGTAAGGATATTAGCAGTCATTAGTTAAGCTTCAAGGTTAAAAGTTATGTAAAAGCTGTTACAGTTGAACATTTACAGGTATAGTGGTACAGTAATGTTACTTATACTAGAAGTGTTATGTAGAATTACAATATAGAGTCGTACAGTAATATTATGTGTACTAGAAAGGTTATATGGATGTGTATAGTGGTACAACGATGTTATGTGAAAATGAGCACTTAATATTGACAAGTAACACTTCATAATACTAATAAAATTACCTTTACACCACATACTATGTGGCCCTTTTAACTTTTATTGTTTCCACCAAACATTTGACATACTCTTGAAGATTTCTTTAGGTCTTGTCTCAGACCCAATCTCTCTGGTCTCAGCCTTGACTCGGACTCGACCCTTTCTGAACTCGGTTTTGACTCGGACTCGACCCTATCTGAACTCGGTCTTGACTCGGACTCGACCCTCTCTGGACTTGATCTGGACTCGGACTCGAATGAGCTGGTCTCGACTACAACACTGCACAAGTGATTTTCTATTCCAGAAAAAACACACAACCACCTATGGCTCAACACAGATCCTTGGGGAACCACTTTATATTATTTGTTTCATCTAAATCTTTTCAAGTAGACCTGAACATCATTACTGTATTTCATTAGGGTTGTAGCTAAACTCTGAAGTATGGTAGTCCTCCAGGAACAGGGTTAGTTACATTTGATGATAAAGAGACTGCAGTAGGTCCTTAGACTTCAATCAACACTGCCACACCTCAAACATGACCAATGGGGTGATAGTAGAAATTGTTTTGGAGGCAATCTTGTAAAAGGTCACCTCAGCGGCAACACTTTTTTATTTCATAGACTTATGTGTCACTGAAACCTTCTCAACCTAACGGTTTCATAGTGTGGTTTGGCAAAGTCAACTGACTTGCACACACAACCTGGCAAACAATGGGAAAAATGAGAGTGGGAGCCAGTGGGAGTACAAATTACGTTGTACTTGTAAATGTAACGGAGGCCATCTGGTAAGAGCTGCACATGTAAACCTCACTCCCCTAATCTCAAAAGGTGCACTAGCGAATGGCGATAGAGGCTGTGGTCTGTAGTGTTCTAGTTTGCATGCCTGCTTCCCAAGCCGGTGACATGGGTTCGAGTCCCACTCAGAACAAGCACGAGGCGAAGTGGTTAGGACTGGAGGGGTTACACAAGATCCTTGAGCAACTTAAGAAAACATGAAGGCCATTCCTTGAAACGTGACCTCCCATAGAGTGCTAAAGTTTTAGTTTGTTTCAAGACCCAGAAACCTAGAAAATCTATTAAAGTTCAATATTTGTGTAGCGATACCGTGGGGAACACCAAGGGGAAATGCACATGTACTCACTCAACCTCTAGTGACCTTTGAATCACTTCTTCCTTCTGTTGAAAAGTGCAGTGCAGTCAGTCACACTTTTATGACGTTATCGAGCCTGAAATGTACAGAAAAAGTGGGACTGACAAGATGGTATTTTCAAAAACTTCATGTCTTTGGGTTGAGAATAAACTTCTGGCTATAATAGTTTATAGGTGACTGTCCCATGAGATCTAGGAAAGGTTGGATTTGGCTTGCTCAGCTGAAGTTTTGCTTCTTGTTTGGAAACCAAAAGCCAGTTATTTTCTTTATTTCCCTCTTGAGTCCACGTTGGATTGATACAACTCCTCTCGTGTTAGAGGTATTAAACCAGAGTTCTCTAAGCAAACAGTTTCACAGCAGGGCCCTTAAGCTTTAAGTGCCAGAATGGGCCATCTATCCAAAGTTTTGCTCCAGACAATCAGATACTTATTACTTGCACAGAGATGATATAAGATCCCTATCTTTCACTTAGAAGTCTAAAGAGATGTGCTTACACAACTCTTGGGCTATAAATAAACCTTCACTCATCATAAATTAGCATCTCATCACTCTAATGAGCTCAAATAGACTAATATATTCATGAATTAATTTATTTTACTCCCTGACCTGTCTGATCTTAATGACACAAAGATTCGATTGTGATGACTGAAATACGATAAAAATTCGTTTTTTTTAAACCTTATATTAAATTGACTATAGACTTCTCCAGACCTAAAATACAATGTTTGACATGTAGATTTGGATTAAGACAGTAAAAGTTTTACACCTTGAATTCATATTTTTTTCCTTGTAGCGCTGCCCAAATGAGAAGGTTTTAACAGTTCTTCATCCTGTGTCTTATAACCTGAGACACGGCCCGCAGTCTAATGTGTATTGCACACAAAACGTAAACACATTTGTAAAAATCACAAGCCAAAACAGATTGCCCGACTGCTATGCATTGTCCGGGAGTCCAGGTGCACAGGTTTTTATTAGTCTGCTGGGAAACAAAACTGTGTCACAGTTACATTTTGCCTGGTTACTGGAGGCATTAAAGTACTATTTACTGTAAAGTTGCTTTGAAGGGATATGTAATGAAAAAGGATATGCACTACAATACATTGCATTGAAATGATATGTCTAAACACAATGTCCTTGCTGCTTTCCATCCAATGAAGGAACAGAAAGAAAGTCATGTTTTAAAACATGTTTAACATTAACAATGAACTATAGCAACAGTTGCAATTTGTGTAAAGTGATGTGAGTAATTTTACAGTTTTACAGTTATTGAAAAACGTCTAAATTAACTGTAGTATGTATTCAGGCAATGTTGATTTGAATCTGGTTTTCAAGATCCTGCCATTCCCCTTCAAGTAGCATGATGTACATAATCGAGCAAAAATATTATACATAAAAAATGTATTATAAAGCCCCCTCCCCTCCCCCCAATAACACCGCATTAGCACGACTTAAGCACAAAGGGCAGGATTTTCCCAGGATGGTGTGAAATATATATCTCTCATTTTCTTCTCGCCATACTTTTCCTCATTGCCGGGTGCCAATTGGACTTGTAATGGAATGCAAATAGGTTTTTCTCTTCCCTCGGACACAAATAATGGTTCCCTCTTAAGAAGTGCGACTGTGGACGGGAGCGCCTGGCTTTGAAAAATGGCATTGTTATCATGAAAAGTAATTTCTAGGTGAGTAAATTGCTTTCCTTGTTCCACCACTTTTCAATTAGTCAAGGAGAGCTCGTGTGGTGGAGATGCGGGTGGTAATAAAGCAGCCTTTAATTCATGGTATTGTGATATCTGACACAAGAGAGAAACTGAGCCAATTAAAGCTGTGGCGAGGGACACGGCTTATAATACACCTCTGCAGTCTTTAGAGGCCATGTAGTCGGCACTCTCTTGCTCTTTTTGCCCTTCTTGTAATCCCTGACTCATGGTTTTTTATGTTATGAAAAATAGATGATCATAATTGACATTTAATGGATCAACGCAGGTCGAAAAATAATGAGTAGAAAAATATTTTGTTGTCTTTGATTTGTTACTTTTTAAACAGGAAGTACACTCAGTCATGACTGACTGGAACCAATTAAGGTTTTTATGAGCCTCATGAAAACATGTCCAGGGTACATCATGACATAAAAAAATAAATAAATAAATAAAAGCATATTTTTTATATTCTATATTCTATCATTTTCCGTTTAATTAGAGGAATAGTTCATGCAAAACTGAAAAGCGACATCATGTATTCACCTTGATGTCATTTCAAATTATTTTTGTTGTAATTTTACTATTGAACATAAAATGATATTTTAAAGAATATTTTGATATTTCCAAGGACCACAACTGTCACATCCTAAAAAGACCATAACATTTTGGATGTTATTAATTAAAAATCAATGACATCAAACCTGGTGCCACACTTAAATGCACAATAATAAAAAAGAAAATCACTTATAAAGTGATTTAATTTTTAATTAAATGTATTTTAATATGAATTCAATTTTCTGTTTAAAAAAAGGTACTTGTAATAATTATAGTGCTGTCAATCTATATATATAAAAAACTTTTTTCTTCTATAACTATTCATGATTTATAATTATTAATCCCACCTAAAATTTGTTTTATATATTTTTTCATTTTTTAAATACACTTTTGATTTTGATTTAAAAATAACCTAATAAATATTAATGAGCTTTATGAAGTTATTTTGTAACATCACCTCAAACTAAAAATCATGTACTATATGTTATTTTCTTTCAACCAGTTCTCTCTTTCCTTCCCTATCTTCTCACTTTCAGCGTATGAATACATTTTGCATAATGTTCAATGATGGTCTGTCAGGATGATGATAACAGTACATCATTGAGGTGCAATTTTCTGCCCCAATCCGCTAACGAGCAGTAAGCCTCGCCATGATCGTGTTCCGTCAGTTGCGGTGACAAGTAATATTAGTTTTCTTGCCTTTAATTAAATCTAAAGTGGCCCCGCAGTCTACTTCGTAATTGGACACTTGGGTTGCGAGTTATCGGCCCCAAAGTTCATCACTACAAATAGGAGTGGACGGGCAAGTTTAATACCCTCTGCTGTGAGGATACTTCCTGTGTGAACAAGTTTTAACAATTAATTTCCTACAGGTGACGGCTGACAAACACGTTGTGACCCAATGTTCGCAAATACTTGGCCAAAATAAGCTTCAAATGTGGACAGAAACATGCCATTTACGATCTCTGTTTACTTTTTCCAATAATACGATGAAGATTGGGCGCCTTCATCTTCAAAGCATCTCTCTTGTATTGCTTTTTTAGGGGCACATCTTTATCTGCAAGGCAAATGTCTTCTTGAAGTCTGTGGATCCTCCTGAGGTACAGACAGCAGAGGAGAGATGACTCGATGTGTTGAATATCTGATGCCTTCCTCTTACCCCGCTGTGGCCATTACTCACCTCCTCGGAGATGATTGCTGAAGCCACAACAAATGCAAAAGAGACACAGAGACACTGTGTGAGTTACACCTAAAAAATACACATTATGAATGATTACTTGGATAGATCTTAGTGCACGCTCTCCATCTCTGTTTTGTTCTTTCCACTTGTGCCTTTTGAGTCTTGTGGGTGTCTATAAAAGTAGAAAGGAAATCATTCAAGCGAGAACGGAAGCTAACTATGAAAAGTTAAGCAAGAAAAGATATTACTAGAGCTTAAAAGTCAACTTGAAATTGGCTCAATTTATTCTCTCAACACATATTCTTAGTCTTAATGTGAACGAAGCACATTATACCAAAGATGGAAATATTTGTCTTCGTAATCCTCCATTAAAATGGAATAACTTGCATTGCCTCTAAAATACGTCATCAATCCCCCTTAATTTTTAGCCCTCCCCCTACAATCACTTGTCATATAGAGACACTTTTCACCATCTAAACAATTTTCAACAGTTGGAAAGTCTAGCCTTATATTTGTTCATTTCGAAAATCCTGTTTTGCCTGGAATTAAGCCACATTTACATGGTAAAATGGGCTTTGAACATCATTTTGGTTTGATGTGAAGTTAAAATATTAAGTCATAATAGACAGCCACCACTGGCATATTTTGAAAGCTGGAGAAACAATGAAGCATATTGAAAGCTTTTCATTAAACACAATTAATTAAAAAAAAAATTACATTCTCCCATGTAAATAGCGATCCCGCCATGGGCCGAGCACAAGTGGCTTAAAAGGGATGGGAGATGAGACTCTGATTGGTTTATTGCACGCTGCGCCCAAAAACACCCATTACTCATTAAGAGAATAGGGACAACCAGTTTAGACCATGTGCCCGGGCACGCCGACAGTTTTCCTGTCGTTAAATTAGCAAAAGTGGATCCGGACACGCCCTGAATGCACTTTAACAATGCGCTAAGATCATTAAAATCGGGCCCAAATAATATCAAATTCTGGAAAATCCACAAAATATTACTGGAATTTTAGAGAAGGACACAAGTTAACTACATTGTTGTATGTATATGTATGCTAGTTTCCTTCATTTTTTTGCAATTATAAATAGTATATCCCCCCCCCCCTTAAACTGAGCATAGCTATATCCCCTCCTTATAGTCATTAAAGCCTTAAATCGTTTTTTTGACCCCATCATCCGATGATCACACTCCTCATTATGTGCTAATATGAAGTGTCACTCACCATAAGGTGGGACAGGAGAAACGTATCCCTTCCTTTCCCTGCTGCTCTTAGCTGTAATTTAACTTCATGTTGCTAAATACCTCTATATAAGCCAGCGAGCCACATAAAAAGAAAAAGACACATAACTGCAGGGATTCCTAGCTTCTGATGTAAACAGAAACCTGAGGGCATCTCGGAAATGTAAACAGTGGGTCTGGCAGCTTTCCGGTAATCCCCAACAGTCGTCGCTATGAGCCTGGCTACCTGTGAGCCAATCAGAGTGAAGCATGGAATGAGTGAACCAATGACAGCAAAGCAGCCCAACAGCTCAGCTAATAACAAAGCAGTACTCTTTAGTGTTTTTTTTTTTTTTTTTACAAATACTTACCTCTACATTAGATGATTCCTCTCTTGCACTTGAAAGATAAGAAGAGAGGTTATAATTTTTTATCACAATGTCTGGGCCTAAAATGGTTTTAAACCTCAGCCTTATCTCACTCTCACATACTGCGCATGGAAACTTCACATGGTGATAAGAATCCATAATAAGATGACCCACAGAAATGTAGCAGCAACAATATATCATGCTCATGGGAGTATCCCTGCTAAATTGGGTCATTCTGTTGCCTTAAATTCTGTTAGGGGACTGTGCGAATGAATTAGGGAACTATAATTTGTGTTCTTGCTGAAAAAAGAGTCAACAGAGTGTTTGCCCTGCACCAAATGCAATCACAACAATTTATTTGTTTGAAACATTTTTATAATTCTGGGCCCGGTCTCCCGATAATGCTCACTCTTAGCGCGCTAAGAAGACCTCGAAAGATATATCTTACCAAAGTTGTTTATGTTCCTAAGTGTGTTCCCCGAAGTTCCCTTAGGAAGCTTCTTAGCACGCTGCCTCTTACGTCCGACATTACAAGAGCGCTGTCCAAAGTGAAGGTGCTGAATTAGTTGGCATCGATTGCTCAGGAATCGATTTTCCACTTCACGCGAAGGTGCAATACATCGTTAAGAAAGACAACACGTTCTATGCAAATGAAACATTCCTCAAATTATTACAGTAACATTTATTTGAACATATTTTAAGTTATTAGTAGAATATAGACTATAAATTAAATTATCAACTGGTCAGTAATATGTTCACACGATATGTTGTGACGGTTAGTCGAACCATCCACTAATCATCCACCCTCCTTATCCCGTTGTGCCACTTGTGCCGCTTCTTGACATGGGTTTTAACGACTTCTAAAAATTATATAATACACTTTTATATTAATGGTAAGGTACTTTACAATCAGAATTGATTGACAAGCAGCTGCAGTTACTTCTGTTTAATGCGGTATTGACTGCAATTGGTTTATGTTTTCAATAAAAAGCAACCTATCTACAATGAACAGAGAGAGAGAGAGTTAGATACAAAATATGCTGGGGAAGAACGTAAAAAGGGCACCAAGCCTCTCGTCAGAGGAACTTGAAGTTTTGCTGGACATTGCCACCAGGGCGGAGATCACACCCCTGTGGTCCATTTACCTGCACGTTTATGGCCGCGTATCATTTTCGCGATAAGTAGCCTACGCCTGATCAATCACTGATGGATTGGCGATAGGGATGAGTGTGCCATCCACCAGGATTTAATCCCTGGCATCCGTTCGGCTCCGTATTTGATTCAATACCAGGACACGTTGGATGGCTGCCATAGTTGGTCGCTTACTGGACACCACCATGCTTACCCATTTATAGATTTATAGATCTCCCGACGAATGTGTCGGGAATCGTGCCATAAGGTTAAGAGAGCTGTTAAAGAATAGGTTAAGAACTACTTAGCGATAAGAACGTTTTGGGGAACTGGGCCCTGCTTATTTAAAAAAAAAACAAAGTCATTGTGGGCATAAATATTATTCGTATATACATTAACCAATACTAAAGTAATAATCTTTTGCCTTTTTCACATTTTAATTATATTATATAGACAAATGTTTTTTTTTATGTATCTATCTTGAAAATGTCATACAGTCAACTCATTAACATATTTCCGGTGTGTTTTATTTAACTGGCTAATAAAGTAACTAGCTGTTCATCCCACCAGTCAAGTCTTGTGAATTAGACATTTAAAGGAAGGTGTTTTCGGATTCTCGAGTCCATTTTTGACTCAAGACCAACTCTTATTGTTCAGACCAGTTTTGGAAACTGGCTTAAACGATTCATTGGAAAGATTCAGACCCCCCCACCCCCCTTCGGTTCTTATTCCCTCACATCACTTCCAGTCACCAAAAATGTCAATTAGCAACAAACAGCACAGAAGAGTCTCAATGACGGCCAGCAGTCTCTGTATATTAAGTTGGAATAGGAGAAAGTATTTTAAAATCAAGACACACATCACCTTGAAGTATCTTGAACAACTGAAGATTTACTATTTGTATGTGCTATCCTTGCAATGAACCACGTACAGCCTACCGCTCCTGCATTAGCAAGTTAGCTTGTTTCTTTGATCATTCATTATGTTAGCTTACTCAAGCTCGTAGCAGCACTGATAGCCTGATCAGGCACTGTGTTTTCTCTCCATTTACAAAAACAAAAATGGCAAAGCGGTTGTGAGAGACTTTGAGATAATGAGGAGAAAATAGCAACATGTGCATGCACACATATAGGCTACACACATAAATGAACAAATAGCCAAGAACAAAGTTAAACTCCAACAACAGAACTAAATAATTAAACTGGGACTACCTGTCTGTTTAATTACACAAATGCAAGCAAAGGCAAAGCAAGTCCCAGCCAACACAATTAATTTAATCTCAAAGATCTACCACTTTAGCCTTTCAAGCTAATGTTAGCAGGCAAGCATGGAAGTGTATTGATTAGCATTGCTGGCTCCACACACGATTATTTTTTATCATGCATCCTGTTCCAAGTGCTCAGGTGCATTAGCACTCAAATGCCACCCACACATATTTTCTATGTGAAAAATCAATAAAATTTATTACGAATGGTTTAAAACCCCCTATATGGATTCAACAATTTTGATTTAATGTTTTTTTTTTTTTAACTATAGCTCCATTTCTCAAAACTCTATTCACAACACACACACAACATGCAAAGCATTACACATATCTTAACACTTAATTCAAAACTATTTTATCTCTTCTAAAAGTGGTATTTTTACATAGTAACTTTACGCACAAGCGTAAAATAATTAGCCGTACACACCAACCTAAACACAGATGTGAAAAAATGTAAACATTACTCTTGTGTGTCTTTTGCTTGTTTAGACTGCAGATCAGTTTTTGAGAATTTGATACTATTGTGAAACTGCTGTGAAACAGTTATATAAAGCGCTTTAGAAAGTTGACTTTCTGACTTGGCTTGTATGCATATTCAGTGTATATATGTACAGTATGTGTGTATGTACAGTATGTACTCTATCTATCTATCTATCTATCTTAATAATAATTTAATATCATTTTGATAAAATAAAGAGAAAGTAAAAACACATTTGATTCATGAGAGTCAGTGTATGTATGCCTTCTAGATATATCTGTCACTCTTTGCGCACTGAAAAATGACATTGTATCATGTTCACGCATATTTTTTGCTTTTAACTGATATGATGATTTGTGAAATCTGCTCTCAAGCTGAGGCTTGTTGGATGTGGCATGTTTAAACACGCTGTCCCCTGGAGAGGCTCGCCGACCTGCGGCAGACCCCACTGAAGTAAAGTAGACTCATTCTGTTCCCCTATAGGGAGACTGGAATGGGTAGTCATGCATTTAAAGCTGCTGAGACAGCTAGGGGAAACGGCACGTTATCTCATTGAGAAAACAGAGCACAACTGAAAAATGCTCCAGATAAAATGGAAAGAGAGAGACTGTGCTTTTACAGTGACCTTGAAGGTGCGATTTGATCAACTGCAGTGTGGAGTACGCTTGCTCAACAATACATACTCTGATACCCAAGCACTCAAAAACAAAACAAAACAAACAAAAATGAAAGTATTTATATACTGTTCCATTATTTGTTTTATGTGTCCAAGTCAAATCAAAGTAGTTAGTTACCTGTAATATTGTCAGAGAACTGTGGATAGTCACTTTAAATATCTGATAGCCACTACCTGTTTAAGTAAGCAGATCTTGGTAAGAACGACCTGCAATATGGATGAGAATGTACGCAGTTCAAAAGTTGTCAAGTTTTCCATTCAGAAACAAATCCAAAAAGATGAAACCTTTTGAGACTTATTCACCTCTTACCTCAAGTCGAGCATTCATCACAGAAAGACAATGCCCTCTGCGCACAGGGCTGATGTTTGAATGATTAATTCTTTCATGTAGGTTGAGTTTTCCTTGATTTGTCTCCACTGTCTGTTGCAAAACGACTGATTGTTTGCCAAGACGATACTTTAGCAAAAAAGTTTAACTGCAATTAGCAGTTACTTTCCCCCGTAGAGGAATACGTTCCACTGTGGTACGATGAAGACGGATTGCTCCGCCTCTGCTCTGAGCATGGTAGGCTGTTTTCTTCATCAAGTTGAGGAACGAGGGATGGGGCCTACTTTAAATTTCAAAAGAACAACAAAGGTATTCATTAAAACTCCCGGCTCATTTATCTACATGGTCTTTCTTGTGTTCATTCTTTTACTTTACCTTAAAGTAGTTTTAACTTAACGTTGCTGTGCTTTTATTATTATCAAGACATAGCCGCCATATTGCCCTGCAGCCCAAGACTAGTCATCCACTGAAGCTAAGCAGGGCTGAGCCTGGTCAGCACCTGGATGGGAGACCTCCTGGAAAAACTAGGTTGCTGCTGGAAGAGGTGTTATTGAGTCCAGCAGGGGGTGCTCACCCTGTGGTCTGTATGGGTCCTAACGCCCCAGTGTAGTGACAGGCAGTGGTGTCAAAAGTATTGGCATTCATTACTCAAGTAGAAGTATAGATACTAGGGTTTAAAAAGACTTTTGTAGAAGTTGAAGTATCAACTCAAGCTTTTTACTCAAGTAAAAGTGTAAAAGTACTGGTTTAAAAAACTACTTAAAGTATAAAAGTAAAAGTAATGTAAGGAAAAAAAATGCCATTAAGAACAAAAGCTTGGGCCGTGCCACAAGGGCCTATTGTGCACTACCCCACCTCCTCAAAAAAAAAAAAATTTCTAAAGGCCATAATGACTATAATGTTATATTAAAATGTTCATGTTGAAAAATTTGGGAGGCACTAGGCTACCTGTTTCAGCCACATATATGCCCATTGAAAATGAACTCATTTTAGTACAATGCAAATACATTAAAGAGCTAGAGATATGATGACTAGTTGCCAATAAGTATTGTTATGGTGCAAAAAGTCAAACTTCAGAGGCATGTCATCAATAACCTTGAATGGAATGTAAATGTACATCCAAGCTTAGCTGCAGGACTCTGTGAGGGCAATGGACAAGAACATTGGTGCAGGCTAAAAACAATTACTCTTGTGTGGTTGACTATTTACAATAAACATTATAGTGCTGTCAAAATGAATGATTAATCTAAGTGATTATTCAAAAACTAAAAATGAAAAATAACTCATAATCCTGATACCTTCTTGATTGATAGCTTCTTGTATTCGGTACATACGTCTGCTATGTCCAGTGTTCGGAGGGTAACGAGTTACAAAGTTGATATAGAGCTTCACAGTCCCACCCACAGCCCAAGAGAGCTCTGGTGCCGGAAGTAAATTTCCCATTCATTTCTCCCATTCATTTTCGGAAAAATCTGTATCTAAAGAGTTTTAGAGCATGTGTGAGGATAACCAGCTACGGCTGAACTCATAAGCATATAACATATCATTTCAAGTGAAAAAATTAAGACAAAATCCAAAAAAAGTCAAAGGTACAAGACTGTGTACATATTTTCATTTCGAGCGCAGGAACTACTCATCCCATAAACCACCGCGCCCCATTGAATTCGACTGAAGCCACAACTGCGAACGAGGCAACGAGCCTTTTGAGCGACATCCAAATCTGATGACGGCCGCTCGCGCGAACTTTTTCCTCCAGTGAATTTTATTTTATATAGTGAATGTGCAGTAATAGCAGTTCTTTCAGTATTAATCGTGTAAATAAATAGTGTTTTATATATGTATTGTGTATTGATTTTTATTTTATCATCGTGTATTTTATATTGTGTGCGTGTGTGAAAGTGGTTAACGATAACGTCAGCAATGGTGCAGTGCTTTGTATCTGACTGCAATCACTGCTCAGTTGTCAACACATGTCGTTGCCATTACACAAATGTTCAGTAAATGCACAAAAAGGTATGTCTAGGCTAAATATTGTTTTGACAGTGGCATTATAAAATGCTTGATATGACTCATTTCATATGGAGGCTACAGTAGCCTAGCTAAAGTGGACGATAATGCTAACTAAAGTTACCAACCTCCCTGCAAAACTCTCAATGGCAGCCAAGGAGATCATGATTGCACTGACAAGTCTACCGTGCAAAAACGCAATACAGGTTTTTATTTTATTTTTTTATTAATGATCTTCAGTCTTCACAGACCTTCGAGGGGTTTAACCAGACGGTTATACGAGCTCCACCAATCAGATGCATCACTGTGGGATTGTTCAGGATTGTGGGTAATTAAGTACTTAGCCAAGACATAGCGAATAAAAGGCATTTAGATCAAAACAAGGTTAGTGCCCCCATGATCTTTTTACGTTTATATGAGCATATACTGTTGCTTAGTACAGCCGTAGCTGGTTTTAAGTCTACCATATATGGTTATGTTTTAATGGCTTATACCCCAAATGTCAATGCAGAAATTGCATTGAATTTTTAGTTCCGGCACCAGCTGTGGGTGGGACTGTGATGCTCTATAGCCTAGATATCACAACATTGTCATTTGCGTCATTAATCGCAAACGATAATTTATTAAAACGTCTCACTACCCAACTACCTACAGTAGCTTAATTTGTGGAGGACGAAGAGAAAGCACCCATTTGGCAAATGAGCCAGTAGTGAGAAATAAATAATAACTTTTAAGTAGGTCCAGTGCCTTTTCAATACTTTTAAAATGGTACTGGCGCCTCAACGTGCCTGAACCGATACTTAAAAAAAAAAAAAAAGAACTACAAAAAAAACTATGGATAACATTAAAGAACATTACAAATATTTAAAATAAATCCATAGCTTTCACCTTGGATGCTCTCATTTCCCAAGTTGTGCTTCCCTTAATCTAAGGCTAATAAATGTATTTCACAATCTGGGTCATTATTTAATACAAAAGTACACATAATGTTTCTACTGTATCTCTGTCACTCACTCTGATATTTAGTTAAGATGAGTGCTGTCTGTCACTGTCTTAAATCAGTTCTGTGAATGACTGTATGCTCATTCTTTATAAAGTAGCAACAATCTCGTTTTTAAAATACAGTACTGTGCAAAAGTCTTATGGAAAAGAAAGAATAGTGTTTTCACCCCAAAAAAGGGTTTTAAGCCAGTTATTTATATCTTTTGCTGCAATGTGTCAGTAGGACAGTAGTTTGCCATTAATTTTAATAATAATCTAGTGCGATTTTGAATGCACAAGCAGTTTGACGATGGCAAAATTAATGTTTGGAATTGTAAACTGATATTTTATACTGACAGTGACACTCTACAGCAAAATATATAAATAACTGACCGAACACCATTCTTTTAAGTGAAAATACTGCCTAAGACTTTTGCACAGTAGTGTATGTACGTATGATTAAATGAAGTATATTTAAATAAGTGTAAGGAAACAGCTGTTTCGTGATTAGCGGTCACAAGCGAAAACTTTACACTAGATGAGAAACCGACTGATCGTGACCTTTTGTAAACTGTATTTATGACAAAGAACTTCACAGATACAGATATTCTAACAATCTATCGGTAAACACACACCTTGTGTCCTCTGTCTCTGTTTGAGCTCGCGCTGCTCCACCGTGGTCGGCGGATTGAAGAGCGTGCTGAAAGACGGGAGGAGACCGGACTGACGCCGGTTTCATTTGAAATTTAAGCGGACTGACTCTGAGGCGATCGGATACTACTGGTTCCAACCTACTTTTAAGAAATATATTTTTTTGATAAACGAACCCAAAACTGTCTATGCAGTGTGATGTGACTTGTGTCATGTGCAAGTGTGATGAATCGCGTATGGACCAATAGGGTGTCGGAATGGTATATGTGTATACTTCTCATCCAACCACAATCAAATTCACTCCATCCTGATGGCGCGATTTATCTGGATAGGGTTTTTTTCTTTCTCTCTCTCTGAATGATAACAATCCGGTATGAAATAGCAGTAACGAAGCTATTTTTTTAAATGTAAGGAGTAGAAAGTACAGATACTTGCGTGAAAATGTAAGGAGTAGAAGTAAAAAGTCGGCTGAAAAATAATTACTCAAGTAAAGTATAGATACCCCAAATTTCTACTTAAGTACAGTAACGAAGTATTTGTACTTCGTTACTTGACACCTCTGGTGACAGGGATGCTGTACTGTTAAAAAGAACCGTCCTTCAGATAAGACATTAAACCGAGGTCTGGATTTCTAGAAGTGGGTGTTTCCTTAATGGTCTAAGTGTCTAATTATGTAACTTTACACATTAACATACTTTAATGATTAAGAGTACATGGTAAAGCAATTTTCTAAAAGTTCTAATATGGCAAGAAATAAAATAACCATTAATAATTGTTCTTAGCCCATGTATCATAAATTAATATAAACATCTCCCTGCTGGAAAACAATCAAACAACACAAACAAACAAACAAAAAAAGTTGTCAAACTCTTTAAAGCCAGCCTACTAAACCAGCTAAGACCAGGCTGGAAGTCCAACTAAAACCAGCCAACCAACTCAGGCTGGTTTCTGTTTTTTTTTGGGCCATGCTTAGCAACCAAATGTTGACCACTTCATAGTAACTAGTGATCACACATGGACGAAAACACCATACTTTGTCCACTGCACGGTGCATACTCATTCTCTGTGACATTCAGAAGAGTACTGAGGACTGTGCCTGGCAGTTGCAGACTAGCATCCGTCTTTTCTTGTGTTATTCTCTTTGAACAGCCGCCAAAAATATTAAATTTCATAATCTAGTGCCCTAGCGGCTACGCTCCACTGAACAAAGTCCTCTGGAAGTACTTTCTCTCTGTTGTGCAATTTGCGAAAGGAACTGCTTATCCTACAGAACGTATGGCCGTAACATATCAAAGCTGAAATGGCTTTTCAAGTGGTGGCCGCTTAGCCTCTTCTTTTTTACAATGTTCTCTCTCTTTTACAAGGCCGTACAATGTTACGGAGGACATCTTCATTATGGCAGCCAACTTGGATTCCGGAGTGAAACAACTAGCTAAAACCGTGCCAGTCTTTCACCTTTTGTTTCACAATTATGTAAAGCCCTTTGCACACTCACGTCAGTTGGAATCTTCCAGGCCTCCAAACAGAACATTTCTAATTTAATGTCTCATCCACTTCACTTTGTTTGAACAGTTTCTATCCTCTTCGCCCTCCCTCTCGTGCTTCTCATGAGAGGGACTCGCTAAGCCCAGATTACTTTGAGCTCTCGAGTGGAGTATGAAATTAACACATATCTATTCTTTTGAAACTTTCAATAGAATTGAAATGGATTTGCTCTATCAGAAAAGCATGTGCTCGCTACAGACTGGCTCAAAATGAAGTCCGTTGCTTCTCATTTATGTCATGTATGGCTCATTTCTGACTGGGATGGATTCAGACATATTTGGATAGACTAAATAAATTTCAGCCTAATGTGAAAAGAGCCATGATTTCCATGAGGGAAGTTATTGGTTATGGGGCACATGAACATCCCAGTAATAAGGTAATTCCTTCACGAACTGTCTAATGAAAACGGTCTGATTGAGAATTTCTGCTACTATTTCCCAATATTTGAGTATATATTAAACTTTATTGCTCAGATGTTGTTCCTTCAAAATTGTATTAACTCCCCAACAATGTTTCATGTAGGTTTGGTAAGATTTTTATGTTTTATGATAAAATCTCAGAAAGTCTCTTATGTCCACCAATATTCTTACAATTTTAAATAACTTTTATTTGAATATATTTTCAAATGTATTTCTACCTGAATTTCAGCATCATTTCTCCAGTCTTCAGTGTCACATGATACTTCAGAAATAATTCTAATATGCTGATTTGCTGATTTCTTATTATTATCAATGTTGAAAACAGTTATGCTGCTTAATATTTTTATATATTTTTTAAGGTATAGCAAATGAAAATTCTGTTATTAATTACCCTCATGTCATTCCAAACCTATGTTCATCTTCAGAAACAAAATTAAGATGTTTTTGATGAAATCCAAGATTTTTCTCACCCTGCATAGACAGCAATGCAGTTAAACTTTCCAAGTCCCACAAAGATAACTAAGGACATTGCAAAGAAAACAAAAGAAAAATAAATTTATTCAACAATTTTTCAGTGTCAGAAACAAGTGTACATTAGGTATAAGGTTTATCTCAAAAGTTTCCCCAGGACAGTGTTTGTGGTACTTGCCACTGCAAAATTGGTCAGAATGCTAAATGACTAATTGATGGTTGTTCTGACTATTAGATCTTTTTGCTCACTAATCCAAGTCAAAAAATCCCAAGTCTCTAACATAATCCTGGCCCATAGTTTCAGGTTCTGACTGTTGAAATGTTTTTGGTCCCTTGTAGACTGGGGTAATATTCTCTAGACAAATCTGAGAAGACTAAGTCACCAAAACTCTCAATTTGTCCTCTACATAATGTGATTTCTCAGAGGAACTATGTTAAAGAGATCTGTGATATTTCTTGTCCAGATTGAATGACAGGTCTTGCTGCATTTATTCAAACCCAGAATGAAGAATGTCAGCTCATTTGCCTCAAGTCTCATAACCTTGACAGAGGACAATCTGAAAACAGCTCCCACACTCCAACATTCATTCACTCCAGTGCCAATTACATGCCGACTACAACTGTGCCTGACCGACAACTGACATCAAATCTGTTAACTGGCTTTTTCTGGGTTCACACTCTATTTCATTATATTTTATCAATATAAATTTGTCAGCGGGATTTCACATTGATTCAGCGATGTTCCCGACAGTATTTACTTTCTTAATGCATGCGCTTGCCATATTTTGAACAGTTTCATGTTGTGCATTATTCCAAAGAAATATTTTGCAATCTTTTAATCAAAATCTAATAACTTTTTACACTTTAGCAAGTCCTATTACAAACTTTATTTTTTATTTTTTATTATCCCATTGTCATATGTCAGATTATGGTAAATAAAGTATATCCCACTGTGATTTTTATGTCTAAATCTTTTCATGTGGTGATGTTTTCCAATCCCTTTCTTTCCTTTTATCCTGATCTTTCTTGAGAACCATTCAAACGCAACTCCTGCATGAATAAGATAAAGATAAAAAACTCTCAAATTGTTGGTCAGGATTACATTCAAATAACATACTTCAAATGATAAACCAATCAAACTGACCTTGACTTACTGTTTTACTGCTAATGAAAAGCTTTAAGCTTTTTCCCAGACCACATTAACAGAAACAACATGGGAGCTCAGGGTAACCTTGAGATTCAGTTCAGCAGCGAAATGAACTTTCCGTCCACTGTATCTGTGTGTCCACAGTCGGTGAAACAATCACATTCTCTGAGTTTTAATTTCTAACATCCCTCACTGTCCGAGACTCATGGAGTGAGCGGAGAGATCCATAATAAAAACTTTATTGCTCGTTGCTGAGGAAGGAAAGTCATTACAGGCTTTATAAGGTTATCAATTCCTTGGACCTGATCTTCATCGATTGCTCTGAGGAACATTTTACACTCGGACAGATAATAGGCAGGGCCTCGAGGGTGTGCGTTTGTGAGCATGTGTGTGTGTGTGTGTGTGTGCAGACATCTTCTCACATAGAAATAAAGAACTCTTGGCTTTAATCTTTTTTTCTTGACACAGCACTTTTCCTAAGCAGGTGTTACAAATCTCAGCCGTTAATGACTCCAGAGCAGATATAAAAATGTCTGGGACTCTTTAGGTGATTATATCTCAATTAGATAACTGCGATTCAACATCATTCATTCAGAATCCTGTGCAACCCGAGGTAAGACTCGTTTACTAAGAATCTATTAACTCCATAATCTTAATAGATGGATTTTTTAAGACATTAAAGGTGAGGTTACACAAAGGTTGTGAATTGTTACACACTAGGAATTCTGCTTTTCATAATAGTATACAAAAGGTTACAAAATATACAAAATAAAATACAAAACCCCGAGCTGGAACCGAACTGTAAAAGCATATGTAATTTGATGACTTACTGTATAACTGTAGAACAAACGCAGAGCATAGTCATTGCATTGACGCGCACATTAAATTTTTTCCCTTGACCTTTCTTTTCAATAACTGTGATTTCCAAGATGGAAAAGAAAGACTCTTCTTTGAATTCTGCCACATACATGGTGGTAGTTTTAAACCGTAGTATTAAAAAAAATAAAAATAAAAAAATCATCAAAACCCTAGAGAGTTTTAGCCTTAATAGCTTGGCTTAATTTTGCATTATGAAGGTATATGCAGTGTCCTCAAAAGACCGAGAGAGAAACAGCAACTCAACTGTTGTTCTTTCAAACTGCACAACACCTTTCCATTTCAAATGACATTTTGAAAATCCCATAAAGGATCAAAAGCAAAAAATGTCAGCAACATAAAGCACATTTTTCTTTTCTTTTTCTTGCAAACCATGCACTTGGGAGTGTGTATATATATATATATATATATATATATATATAGATATATATATATATATATCTATATATATATTTATTTATTTATTTATTTATTTTTTTAATGACCATGGTGCTCCCAAAACTTTATTGTAACAAAGGAGTTTATAAATTATTTATTTGTTTTTCACCCAACAGTGAACATTCTGTCATCATTTATTCACCATAATGTCTTTCAAAACCTGTATGAACATTTCGTCTGTGAAACAAAAAAGTAAAAAATTCTTAAAGTCTGTTCTGATGAAGAAACAAACTCATCTATATCTTGGATGGCCTAAGGGGGGAATACATTTTCAGCAAATTTTTCAAAGCAAATAATTCATCATCCGTTGACAAGACTGAATCACTGAGTCAGGGAGATGAACTGGTTAGATGAACACTAAATAGAACAAAACTTGGTTTCGGATATCATCATTAGTTCTTACAAGGCTTTTACATCATTTCTTTTGGGGTCACGTCATAAAAAGTTTGCCAGAAAGAGGTATACCTGAATTTCTGTCACATCAGAGCATCGTCAGAGACCCGTCAGCGATCCTGAAGGTTCTCCTGGAGATCAATGGGATTTGACGTGCTGTCTTCAGAATCAAACACTCATGATGGATGACTCCGTTTGGTTTATTGTTTCCAGCTGACGTAAGGCTGAGCGGCTCTCCTCTAGCCCACTTCTTCAAACCCTTAGGGGAGCCAAAAATATGAAACAGAACTCTTTCCTTGTCTCTTTTTTCGCCTTATGTTAAGTGTATGAAGTCAGCTTTTGTAAAGACGACAGTCTCAGAAGACTTGAGTCATTAAAGACATTTTCTGCATTATACCTCAGTCATTATACTGTACTGTGCTTTCATTTAAAAATGACCATAAATACTTTTATATTCATATATACAATTTATAAATAAATTGGGTGAAAAAATAAAATGGGGTAAACTATGACCCAGATACATTCTTGCCAAGGCACCTTTTCATTTCCAGCCAATGATTTTGAATCAAAGTTCTCATACTGTAAGTTGGAGAATGTTTAAAAAAAGGCTGGAAATAACCTATAATCATTTTCACAAAGTAGCTAAGAAGTTTTCATGGTGGCCTATGCTAATGCTTTATCGCTAATTCTGGCTATCCCATTTAGAAGAGGATATATGGCCCCCTTGACCCTGGAGTGGGACTGAGGACGGTGCAAATTTTAGAACATGGGAATACTAATGGCAATTGATCAAATAATGAAACAATAAAGGAATTACCACATTTTTACTCACCCCCAACCTGTCCTAATTTCTCATTAGCATAAACTCCCATGACAGGAAGAGATCGTTTTGGGGTGAGTTACGCCTGGCTCCAGAGTGCTGGAGATGGAGAAATTGGATTAAATTCATGCCACTCACAACTGCCCTCTGGACTTATGAACACACACACATGCAACTCTGGCATCATGAAAATAGAAAAGACTCAAATCCATGCTAAGCTGCTTTGCTAAATCACATTAACTCATTATTCAAGGCTAAAAACCTTTACCCCTTATCAACAGCCCAAACAGCCAGATGTTCTGATGAATAAACTAACTTCTTCCATCAGTAAACTGAAGATTTAAACATATTTGCAGATGCACAACACCTAGCATAGTACACAAACAAATCCTTATTATTTTTATTAACAAATCCTTATGAAAATTTATCATGGCTTTTCTTATAGTAACAGTAGAAACCAAATTTGTTTTTGGCGTATTGATTACCATTTGTATAATGGTTAGAGTAGCAAAACCATGCTTAATTTGTAGTTACTATGGTTAAAATACAGTAACCATATAGTGTCCCATACTCTGAATTTTTGCTCTGCATTTAACCTATCCTAGTGCACACAAACAAATATTTTTGGCTAGTTTGGACCTTGGCAAAAAAGGATACTATTA
Source organism: Carassius auratus (assembly GCF_003368295.1). Classification (NCBI taxonomy): domain Eukaryota; kingdom Metazoa; phylum Chordata; class Actinopteri; order Cypriniformes; family Cyprinidae; genus Carassius; species Carassius auratus. Next base: position 2,994,637 of record NC_039289.1, read on the forward strand.
ACAGCCAATAGTGAAAAATGCAAATAATGTGCAAAAAAACATTTTCTTCTGCATCCAGTTGAAAAAAAGGGCGAGTGAATGATACAGTTTTCTTATTTATGTGAACTATTCTTTTAATCTTATGGCAAATTACTTGAAGGCAGCCTCTCTGTAAAGAGGGCTGAAAGTTGCTCTTTCATATCTGTCGTTTTTATTCGCTGTAAATTATTCCCCTGAGATGAGAAATCAATGCGAATTGACGCTTTTGATGGTGATCTACGTCCAAATAGAGCTGGATCAAACTGGCCCTATTGTGTCGTCTTCTCAGGGAGAAAAAAAGAAGCATCTTTCTGGTTCGTTTGCTGCATGTCCGCAGCAGAAAATTGGCGGAAATTACTTTTCGGGGATGTCATTAACCTACTTAACACAAATAAACAAATCGGTAGCTAACACCTCGGAAAAGTTAATTTTCGCATCTTGCGAAGCTATTACATTTCTGACATGTTTTTGAGGCATCACATCACCCAGCCGTATCAAACATGAGTTGTCATGATTAGACACTGTTTTTGGCTTAAGGTTTAGTGGTGGTCTGAACGCTGTACATCGTAGCATCTCTGGAGAGCCTCAGAAATATCCCGTTTAGTTTGATGTATTTGCCCATCCACTCTTTGTTTGAGCTTCTAAATGCTAAATTGTATTTTGCATGGTCGTATGATAGTTGCAAGCTCGGCTACAGGCTAATTCCCCTAGCGCATATGCTATATTGGAGTTTTTCTTTGAAAGTTTCCTGCTGTTGTTGACACTTTATTTCAGCTCAACTCTCCGAGGGGGTGACGCTGCTCACCGCTAATTAAAACTGTTTTCATCCAGTCCTAATCAGGTCACTGGCTTCTGTCGTATAGCGAGATGTACCAGTTTCCACAAATTGCTGTAGACTAAGGGAGAGCTGTGTTTTCGGGTGTTTGGTTTGTTTTTTTGGCTTCTGTGGCGGTACTGCGATGTGGCTTTTGATTTGCGTAGTCGGCTTTTTTTGAAACAATTCTTTTGTTTGCTTTTGTTTCCTGCATGGACCGCCGTGCACTGTTTACATTAGCATTAGCGGTTCCTCTTAAACATGTATTTTTAGAGCTCTAGACTGTATCCATATGACATTCAGGTCAGCAAACAGATATCGCAGCCTCAGCTATGTGGTTCAAGATTGTATAAATATCAAGCTATATTTAAAATGAAGCAAGTTTTATTTCCATGGATTCTTATTTGCAATACCCTGAAACCTTTAGAATTTGAGAGTCTATATAAAATGAGTGCTCTGTATACAACTATATGACAAATATAAGATAGCATGGTCTCTGTTTTTAGCTTTATTTAAACTTCACTGGTGTCACAAGCAAGATCTGACAAGGAGTTCTACAATAAATATTACAATAATTTTAATATGCATTTACTTATATCTGTTCACATGCAAAATGTTTCAAGAATTAATTTAAATCAATCATTTGCTGCATCACTCATTTTATTCATAACAGAAGCAAAACAAACTGTTGCCTAAATTAAAGCATAAAAAGATGGACAAACAAACCACAAAGATAATAAAAGCTGTTACTTGGTTTATATAATTGAATCTGAGAAGGAAGAAAAGAAGACTCAGTTCAAAAGTTTGAGGTTGGTAAGATTTTTTTCTTTTTCTTTTATGAAGTCTCTTATGCGAACCAAGGGTGTATTTGCTTTATCAAAAATATTCAATTTTTAAATGTCTGTTTTGGACTGGAATATAGTTTAAAATGTAATTTATTCCTGTGATGGCAAAGCTGAATTTTCATCAGCCATTACTGCAGTCTTCAGTGTCAGAAATTATTATAATATGCAGATTTGCTGTTTAATTTTGCTAATTTCTTATTATCAGTATTGGAAACAGTTGTGTTGCTTAATATTTTTGTGTAAACTGTGGAACTTTTTTCCCCAGGAATTTTTGAAGAATAGGAAATTCAAATGAACAGCATTTATTTGCAAATGCAAATCTTTTGTAACATTAGAAATGCCTTCACTGTCACTTTTAATCAATTTAATGCAAATATTTAAAGAAAATTAATATGTATGTATATTTATGTCCTTATTTAACCTCTCTCATATTGTTTTTATTTCCATTTTTGGAATTCTATATACACGTTATATTGAACCAAGCAGAATGAAAATTCTGCTGAACGTCTAATGTTGTGTTCCACAGAAAAAGAGAGGAATTGGAATGACATGGGTGCGTAAAAAAATGACAGAATTTTCCCTGAGTGAAATATGGACAGTTGCCGAAGGCTCTCTCACTCTTCTTCCACCTGTGAATATTTTTTACTACAGATGTTCCAAAACAACTGGCATATGTGATGACAACCTTCAGAGTAGCTATTGACAACCACCTGGATAGTGAATCAAGTGGAGGTGTTTAATTCAATTCTGGTATCTTAATCTTTGCACAGGAGATTCTACAAAGAGATACACGTGACACCAGTCACTAAAGTTAGCGTAAATTAACTAATTTATGAAAAACACACTTAATATTTGCAAAGAACTTCACAGTATGGAAATATAAAAGATTCTACATGGAAACATTAATGTGTTCATTCATAAGGGTAAAAGTTTACAGTATAAAACCCCCTCACATTTTAATATAATTTAAGTACTCTTTAAAACACAAAGTAAAATAATTAGCACACAAGTGCTTCTCCACATGGAAATCTGTTTTATTTTAGTAGTGGTTGAGTGTGAAGCCGTCCGAATAGGACATCTGTTGGAAAAGGCATATGTAATTGGAGAGCAAAAAGGAAGAAGAACCAAGACAGATCCTTCTGTCGCGCACAGTGATACATTTCACACAGGAAACGTCCCAAAAGGCTTCCCGCCAGAAGATACTAAGGCTCCTCTGCAAAACAGATTTTTGACACTGTTATGAGAAATACAACTGCTGTCATTGACAAAAAGTTATTAATACATTTTTTAGCAGGCAGTGTTCAGTTTTCGTTCCAAGCAAGAGTGGGAAAATAATGGATGTTGAGCAGCCTCTTACCTTCTTCTGGATCTTCCAGGTCTTCCGGATCTTCCGGGTCTTCCGTGTCTTGCTTATTTTCAGGATCTTCCGGATCTTCTGGATTTTTCAGATCTTCTGGAGCTTCTGAAGCTTCCGGATTTTCTGAATCTTCCGGATCTTCTGAAGCTTCCGGATCTTCTGAAGCTTCTGGATTTTCTGGAGCTTCTGAAGCTTCCAGATCTTCTGGAGCTTCTGAAGCTTCCGGATCTTCTGGATTTTCTGGAGCTTCTGAAGCTTCCGGATCTTCTGGATTTTCTGGAGCTTCTGAAGCTTCCCGATCTTCCGGATCTTCTGGAGCTTCTGAAGCTTCCCGATCTTCTGGATCTTCGGTGACCTCCTGCACCTCAGGGTCACTCTTAAATGCTAAAGCCTCCTCATGGGTGTAATATGTACCTTTCTGATGGGCCATGAAGCGGAGAACCATGGTTATAATTAGCAGTATTATCACAACAACTGCTATTACAGACACTCCTGGGTGAGGGAACAATCACAAGAAGACCAGAAACATATGAAATCAAGTTGATAATAGTCATGAAGTCCATAAAAAACAGCGTCCACTTTAGAAAGGGTGAGACATGAAGACCAGTTGTGACCCTGGACCACAAACCAGTCTTAAGCAGTGCTGGGGGTAACACATTACAAGTAATCAGATTACTTTTTTTCAAGTAACTAGTAAAGTAACGCATTACTTTTTAATTTAAAAATAAAATATCTGAGTTACATTTTCAAAAAGTACAGCCAGTTACTTTGTTTACCCATTTATTGACTGACAAGTCTTCTGTCCCCATATTGGGAGACATATGTACAGAGGCGTTGTGTGCGCTGTGTGAACATGATGTAGTTCTAGACTAAATGTGAATGTGCATTAATTCATCCAACTCGCAAAAAAATAAAAATAAAAAAATAATAAAATTTAGTAGTCATCAAAATGAGTTAAAACGGTGAAATGCAAACTCAGCATATGACACAAACCTGCAATTCACGAGTTCACACTTACATATAATTAGCTGAAGTATTATAATGCATATTTGGCCTGCTGTCCGGGGAAGGGGCTCCGAGCTCGGGAATGGCCCGAACCTAGAGTACCCCCCCCCCCCGTATATGTAAAAGTGTAAAATGAACTCTAGTGGAGGAGATGGGGTGGAGGGGGGATGCTGATAAACCGTCAATGGAGACATGTAGGCTAATTCAGCTGTATTTATACCCTAAGGTTGATTATCTTAAGTGGCTCCACCTGTGCTAATTAGGCTAAGTATCTGACGTGCTCCTCCCGAACCTTGTTATGAAACTGCATTAATTAAATATGTTAAATAACACAAATGTATCTAATCCCATTTTATCAACTAATGTCTTTGCTGCTGACCTTTGATGATTAAGTTCAACCATTCTAATATGCAAAAATGACTATAGATAGATAGTCAATTGTGATTCATTGTTTTGATATGCTGAAGAGTGTTGAAGCTTCTTCCCCTGCGTTCTAATGCACAGACATGAATTTATCTTTCCTTCAGCCCGAGGTGTATTCATTTCCCTTTTTGGTGTTAAAGTGCTTTAACATTTGCAATAAATAGAACTTATTATATCAGTCCCTCCAGAAAAACACGGTTTTTGTTTATGATTGTTGCGGGCAAAAATCCTTGATTTTGCGGCACGTTTTCTTAAAAAATACGATGGAATATGCGGGATATTTTTGCAATTTAATACGATGAAACTGCGTGAACTTGCAAAAAATGCGGTTTGATAAAAAAAAGGGAAAAAAAAGTAATTCCCCCAACACCTTTTTCTCACTAGGCTACTACCTTAATGTAAAGAGTAATTTCTTATTACTTCCTATGATAAGCGAGCATACTAAATCACAGAATATTTAAGTTGCAATCTCTTACTGCAACGTAAATTATTTTACATACTACTAATATAATTACAACTGTAAGTTTTTGGTACTGTTCTGTAACAAAAAAGTGCAATCTTACAACTGTAAAGTTTCATCAACTTCTGAATGAAACTACAACAGTGTTAGGGGGAATCACCTTTTTTTCTCTATTTCATCAAACCACAGTTTTCGCAAGTTCTCGCAGTATAATTTGGCTCCACTGTCATGTAACAAATCGGGAAGCTGCTTCGCATGTTGTTTTGCGCTTATTTTTGTTGGTAAATAAGAATGATTTGCGCGCTTCAAGTTTCAACCTGGTTTCACCGCGGGGTTTGCAGATGATGTTCACGTCACGTAATTACGTCACTTCATAAGGTTCCCATGGCAATCGGGGGAAAATTGCGCTTTACTTGTGTGAAGTAAATGCAACAATTTTCAACTTTCTGCTAATATATATGTGATTTTTTTGCAACGAAAATACAGGGATTATGAAATCATGCTAGCCCCGCATATTTTGCTTTCTGAAATCGGCAATTTATGCGGCATAAGAGCGGCGTATTTGAAAAAATGCGACCCCGCATAAATATGCAGCTTTTGGCTGATTAAGCATTAAATCAGGCGATCGCATAATCGCGTTTTTCTGAAGGGACTGTTATATTAAAAGCAATCAAGACCTGCTCATATTTAAAAAGTAATGTAAAAGTAATGTAACGCATTACTTTACATAAAAAGTAACTAACCTAATTAGTTACATTTTTAGCGAGTAACATAATATTGTAATGCATTACTTTTAAAAGTTATTTCCTCCAACACTGGTCTTTTGTGTGTCAATTTTGAGTGTCAATTTTTCTAAACTGAGATTTATACATCATCTGAAAACTGAATAAATGAACTTTTTGTGGTCCAGGGTAATAATTGGTTGATTGGGTGGGGGAAAGTTGGCTTGGCTGTGAGGCTGAATTTACTATAAAGCTAATTTGTGGACTAATTCATCCTCCATCAAGATGCTGGTGGCCTTGTAAAGAGTTGTAGATGAATAGATCATCTTTTGAATATGATTGCATTCTTACCCAGTATAATGGTGTCCACTGATTCAATACTGGAAGCCATACCTGAAACAAAACCACAGTTAACAACATTCAGTATGTTTTTTTTTGCCCACTGAACTGATGCAATGGTTTTTCTCCCTCTCCTTCCAGAAACCTGCTTTACATGAAAGTCTCACATGCTGCACTTGAAAACACTCCTAGTGTTCTATTCTTAATGGAGGGAGCACAGATCTTGGAAAAGAAGTTCCATGAAGAGGATAATTTGGGTGATGAAGACATTCCATGGAGTGGAGAGCAGCTGTTTGCATTCGGATTTAGATAGACGCCACCTTTCCTTATTGCAGGGCTTACCATGGGACACAAAACACACAAATGTGAACCCTCTAAAGGGATAGTTACCTAATACTAATTTATTCAGCCTCTTGTCGTTCAAAGGCCATATGACTTGTTTTCTTTGAAATAGTCTTTTTCATAATGTAGATAGGAGAAGTTCATACCACTTGCGCACTACATTGAAGGTCTTCTGAAGTCATATAATAGCTTTGTGAGAAAAACAAGATAAAATTTCAGGTATTATTTGCTTGAAGTACACTGAAAAAAATATAGGGTATAATTTACTTTGAAATAATTTTCACCCAGAAACTGCTAGTAAATTAAATGAATAATTGTAAAGAAATTGCAGGCACACATTAAACATAAAATGTTGATGTATACTGATGTAAAAAGAATATTTTATTATAAAACTTCAATAACATTAATAATATATATTTTATATTCCACCTTTTTGGTTTTATTTAAACATGCCACATCAGGGACACCAAAAGAACCAAAGACGTTTGATAACAAGATGCCAAACATGGTGCTGATTGGACTTAAACATCTTTTATTCATGCAAAACTACCATTGAGCTTGAGATTGAAAATTTAATTTTTGGGTGAACCAACCTCAATTGTTTCTTCTAGACAGCAATGAGACTGAATGGAAAACACATTGAAAAGTGCCATGATTTTGAGATTTTTTCTTTAGAATATGCATCTACTATAGAGTTCAAGAACAAAATCTCAATAATGCCTATGCCCAGATACCGGTCAAAGATCTCAAAATGAACATTTCTCATCATATTCTTCTGCCACCAAATTATCCAAAGTAAGCTGTTAACATTCATTTTAGAGCTCTATATTCTTAAGATGCAGTCACATTTAAGGCCTGTTCACACCAATAATAACTAAGGGTACGTTTAAACTGCAACAATATACTAAAACGGAAATGTTTTTCCTTTGCGTTTTTGTGTACAGGTCACAAAGTTGTCTAAATGATACCTGTTCACAAGGAACTGCAAAATGACTACCGTATTTTCCGGACTATAAGTCGCACTTTTTTTCATAGTTTGGCTGGTCCTGCGATTTATAGTCAGGTGCGACTTATTTATCAAAATTAATGAACCAAGATAAATAAACTAAGAGAAATTAACCAAGAGAAAACATTACCAGCCTCCAGCCTCCAGAGGGCACTATGCCTATGCTGCTCAGTGCTCCTGTAGTCTACACTGAAGACATAGAGCGCCCTCTCGCGGCTGGAGACGGTAATGTTTTCTCTTGGTTCTTGGTTCTAAATAAATGCAACTTATAGTCCAGTGCGACTTATATATGTTTTTTTTCCTCATCATGACATATTTTTGGACTGATGCGACTTATACTCAGGTGCAACTTATAGTCCGAAAAATACGGTAATAAAACTTTATTATGCATGCTAGGCCAGCAGATGGCGATGTGACTTTGTAAAGAAACACTATGTGCATGTGCACATACCTATAGACTGAACACATAATTTGCATGAGCATGATGTCATGGTTTTCACAAATTCGAGATTTTGTAATTTACATTGAGACGATAACGACATCATTTTCAAACCCTGGACTTTGGAACCCATTTTTTAAAGTTTGCATTTTCAGACCCCCAAAACATCACTGTCATGTAAATGAACGAAATAATGTTCAGAAAACGGAAAAAACGATTATTATTAGTTATTATTAGTTGACATTACATTACTATTATTAGAACAATAATGTTCTTTTTATTATAAGTGTGCTCTGCAGTATTGTTGTCTTTCACTTTAAATTCTCAAGATCTTTAAAGTCGGATGGATTCTGATTGGTTGTCAATGTTTTTATCATTCATCAGATTCTAACTGTAGCCTACATCCCTGTGTTCCTGTGTCATTTTAGTTATAGTTGTGGTGTGGGCTTCACTATTCTCATGGTTTTAGAACAAACTTTATAGATATCATCCTTGCTGCGAAAGGGTCTTTACAATTGGCCCTTTGCTGGGATTTGATTGACAGGCAATCTGACCAATGATAACGCAGAATCTGCCATGTTGTCCGACAAACAAGAATACATAGATTAACGTCTGTGGACTTGTGTACTTGTGTATTGACGTCTTTCCGCATTTGAATTGAGATAACTTCTGATGTTCATTCATGTTTATTTTGTGCTATAACTATTAAAGGGAAAAAGATGATCGGTTTACGTGCCGCTTGAACTGAGGCAGAATTCCATGCAACTGTTACGGTGAAATATTTCCCAATTGCAGATATGGTTACACAAATTTTCTGCTTTTGGAATGCATTACTACACTGGTGACAAAAGACAACATACCTTTAGTTTTGGCAACAAAGTTTTCCAAAAATTCTTCTAATTTGACTGCACTTTTACTCTTTGTACATAGACTATGGTCCTGTTTCTCATATTCTTTTGGCGCAAAGCAGTTTTAGGAGAAACATCTGAGACAAGTTTCATGAATGAACCACCAGTGAGATCTCAATGAAGCCTCCTGAGCAATGAAGGAGCAACCTTTGAGCAAAGTGTGATGGAGTCTCTGCGTGTCTGAATGCTTTTGCTCAGCTCATTAATGCTTAATTACCTGCTACATTCAGGTGTTAGCCTATCATTACTGCTTCATTAATCAGAGCTTCAAATGCACTGCCCACTCAAAGCCATTAAACAACAAACGTCAAAAAGAGAGAGAAAGGGGCGGCTAGGAGAGGACATTATGGTAATAAAGCTCCTTAAATTGAAGAGGAGAGAGAGAGAGTGGCTCCATTCCAAAATCTAGTGTGATAACAAAGTAGGAAGCATTTCTAGGCATCATAGACACTCCTGATGCCATCTATCTATCTATCTATCTATCTATCTATCTATCTATCTATCTATCTATCTATCTATCTATCTATCTATCTATCTATCTATCTATCTATTTAAATGATAATTTAATGTCATCATTTTGATAAAATAAAGAAAAAGTAAAATTAAATGGTAAATTTTTGCTACAAAATCATTCTAGTGATAATCTTGGAATAATTTTAGACTGGAAATGCATCTGTTTTATATTATTTAGATGAAAGTATAAATATATATATATATATATATGTGTGTAAAATGATAATATTTTACTTCCATTCATAGTCACTTTTTAAATACTGAAGACGTGCCAAAAGTCACCTCACATCACTTCAAATCTCCAGCTGTCGTTGAAAACAAACAGCGTCTAGGAACTTAATAAAAAAAAAAAATACTGCAAAAGAGCTTTAAAGGGCAGCTGCCTAAATATGCATTAGGCAAGCAGACACACTAGGTTTTGTGTGTGTGTGTGTGTGTGTGTGTTTGAAAGAGGAAACTCTCAAGCTGATTAATTCTGTGAATAAAGAGCGCAAATGCAATTCTAAGTGAGATGTTTTTGCCCTCCGTCCACCTCTCTTCCTTCGTTTATCTGTGTATCCTTTCTCTGTACCCCCTCCCCCCTCGATTCCAAGCCTCATTAAAGCTCTCGTCAGCAGCTCTACATCTCATCAGTCACTGCCTCATTTACACACGTCCATCTGTTGGATGCGAGATCACACACACACACACACACACACACACACACACACACACACACTCCTGTCTCACTGCAGAGATGCATTGCAGACTCTGTGATTTGTTCCTGTTCCTTTGGTGTTTACGTTCTGCTAAATGAGTTAAAACTCAGCTGTGTTCGGTTGGGCTGAATGTGAGCTGAATAAATTGCTAAAAAGGATTTCTTACCGACTGTGGGGTGCTCCGTGGTGGCTGTGGTGTTACTGGCTGAAAAACACAAGAACACACACACAGCTAATTAATAGTCTAGTCATTTATATATGATACAAATTTATGATAAAATGTATATGATAAAAATTCTTAAATAACAAAAATGTAATAAAAAAATGCCAGAAAAAGTAACAGGGTTGCTAATTATTCCTATATTAATCTGTTTAATTCAACTGTATAATGTAATGAAATGTAGTATAATATAATAAAGTAGATCATAATTCCTTTATTAAAATAAACATTTAATAACAATAAAAATGTTATAAATTAATAATTCAACTCTCGCACTCTATGGTAATATAACAGAATAAGTTATTAAAATAAAAATGTTACAAATTAGTTCTAAATTAATATTTACTCACTCTTTTTCTCTCTGTGATAATATCCTATAATAATTCATTTATTTTAAATAAAAATGTATTACAAATAAACATTTTAGAAATAAGTCCTATATTAATATTTTTTATTCAACTCTCACTCTTTCTCTGTCTGTAATAAAAATATGATCTATAATAATAAAATGAATACATTTTATAGTAACACAATTTACTATTTTAAAATGTTTATTAATTCAACTGGTTTCCATGAAAAGAACTATAAGCGATATGTATATAATATAACATAACATAATATAATATAATTACAGCTTATTAAATAAAAAATTGAATAAAGAAATGTCCGAATAAATAACAGGGTTACAAATTATTCCTAACTTACTCTGTTTAAGAATAGAATAGAATAGAATAGAATAGAATGGAATGGAATAATACAAAAAGACCTAAATGAAAAATGTAGGAATTAGTTTCAAGTTAACTGATGTTTACAAACATGTGTATTTTGTTAGCGCACACACACTCAAACTAAAAAAAATAAAAATCTCACATAAAAGCATCAAATCCATGCTGACTTTGAATCAAAGCAAGGCAAGGCTTTACATATGGAACGTTTGTCATCCGAGTGTTGACTTAAGTTGTTTTGGGAGCCTTTCTTTGATGCGGAGTGACAAACATGGCTTCCGTTGATCTTTCCATGTCCCCTACAGAGCCGGGGTCCCTCGCTCTGTCAGTCGCTCCATCACTCCAGCCCTGCCCCACGTTCAGCCCGAGTTAAACAAACAAACAAACACCTGGAGCAGTTTCGCTCCCGGCTCACCTCTAGGGGCCCCCGCTTTCAAAGAGGTCCCTAATCTGTGGGCAATTTGTCAAAATAACATCTTTTGTTTGTCAGACCCAAACAGCGCTTGTCTCTTTAAGACAGGCGTGCTGACAGACGGCTCGCTTGGGTCCTGATGAACGCTCTCTGATGGATTTTGCCAGATTAATGGAGCCGAGAGGTGGTTCTGTTTGGACGGCCGACAGACAGTTTTCTGATTGCAAAGCCTTTTGGTGGGAATGGACCGGCTTTCAAGTGTTTAACTAGGAGGAAAAAAAAGCTCTCCCCTTTTTGTGACCCTCCTGTTCTATCCGAATTAAATCAGTATTTGGTTTTAATGCAAACGTTTGCATTGAATCCTGCATTGGTAGGGTGGCCATATGTGCCGTTCATAGGGGAAACGTCGTGGCCAGGATTTTTATATTGCATAAAACATCCAAAGTAGTTTGACCAATAAGATGCAGGTATTGTATATAATTGACCAATTGCAGCCAGTGAGATCAAGTTATGCAAATACGCACACGTGTTTGTTCATTTGTTCGACTTAAAACGTTGCTGCGCACCGATCATTAAATGACACCAAAGTACCGCGTGTTGTTAGTGTTGGCGGTAACACATTTTAAGTAACATTTTTTCAAGTAACTAATACAGTAACGCATTACTTTTACAAGAAAATATCTGAGTTACTTTTTAAAATAAGTAACACGTTACTTTGTTTTTCCATTTATTCAATGACAGCTCTCCTGTCCCCATGTTGAGAGAAATTAAGAGTGAGGTACAAGTACGTCATTCAGCCTGAGGCTTACTAATTTCACTTTTGGTGTGTAAGGGCCTTTACAGTTGGCAAAAATATAATGTTTGGGCTTTTTGTTATTAAAAATAAATAATGAAGTCCAGCTCAGGTGACCAAAAGTAGCACAGAAGTAACATAATACATTACTTTCCATAAATTGTAGCTAAGTAATGTGAATAGTTACTTTATTTATGGAGTACCGCAATATTGTAATAAATTAATTTTAAAAGTAGCTTTCGCCGAAACTGCACATCAACCTCAAAAAAAAAAAAATAAAAAAAAAAAAAATAATAATTATAATTAGTAAATATATAAAAATAAATAAATACACAAATAAGACTAAATAAAAACTAAACAAAACAAAAACAATAAACAAAGGTAAAGCAAAACAAAGCAAAACAAAAACAAAACAACCCAATGGCCAAAATGGAAAAAAGGGATAAAAATATATATATAATTATAATAATAATAAAATCTATATAAAACATTTAGCAATTGTCTTTCAATTAACATTAAATACATGCTAAACTATAATAATAAAAATATATAAAAATGATCATATTTAAAAATGCATCAACAATAAAAAGAGATAAATAAAACAAACAAAAACAATGTGAGCCTAAGCAAATTATTAAATAAAAAGCATAGAAAAGAATTGAAAAGCAAAGAAAACAAAAATAAACAACAGAATGGCCAGAATGGGAAGAAAGGACGACAAACAAACCTAATTTAGGTACATCAAATAAACACAGAACAATTAACAAATCAAACTAGTTTTCGAGGTAGGTTAATTGAATGTTAAAATAGTTTAGCAAACATATTTTACAGGTCTAACAGCAAATAACATGGGTATGTTTGTCACATACAGAACATACTCTGTGCAGCCCAGTTTATGATGACTGAGAGATGATACTGACAAGCAAAAGACAAACAAGCGTGTATTTCTGTCCTTACAATACATCCCTAATGAAAAACCCCATACATCCTTATAAAACTTCTACCTCCAGTGTGCATCGTATTGTTTTATCCTTGTGTTTTATTCCTAGGAAGTTAGATTTTTTTCCCTCAAGTGCTGGGTTGGTTTTTAACGGCCCATCAATATCAAATGCCCCAACATTTACAGAATTTGAATCCTCTGCGCTGAAACTGGTTGTATTGGTTTTTTAAGGATTTGTTGTATTATTGATGTATTTTTTTCCCCGGTAAGTGGGGAAATGGCTCCAAAATGACTTTTAAGCCCTGCTGTCTTTCCATTTCTGGTGATTCCATTTCTTACATAAGAGTTGAAATGGAAAGATGAGAAAAACATATTTCTTATTCATAAAGTGAAGTAGGAATTGATAGATGTAAGAAATGCGAACGACAGTGGCTGTATAGCAAGTACACACACACGGCCAAAGTTTCTGCCACTTAACAGAGGATGGCTAACATAAAAATATCACGTTCCGGGACCGCTGAGCCATATTCAATCCAAACCTGCTGGGAAAAACCAAAAAGAGAGCTTCTTTCCTCGTTAGTTTTTCTTGCTAAATGCACTGGATATATCTGAGAATTTTCTCCTTCAACCTTGTTTTTATTACTAGCTATTTTTAGGATAATTACTACTAACAACCACGCTTAGATGTTTATACTGAAGTAAGGGGTTACAGTCATTGGTAGCTACTAATATCGAACTGCGAACCGAGTCGATGCTCCAGGCGTACTGAAAGTATAACGTTTTTACTTTTAATTGTTTTGTATAAACGCAACAAGAAGACTGTGGGCTGCTTCTGCCGTGAGATCACCACTTCTCTGACTTTACTTAATGAGCTCAGGGCCGCAGTGTGTTATGGGAAGCGGGTGATGTTAGCGGGAGGTTCCTGGCACACAGGTCGGGAACCGCTTGTTATTGGCATCAGTGGTAATGGAAGTAAACAATCAGCCATCAGGAGCACAGAGAGCATTTTAATGAATTTGTGTATAAGAGTGAGATTGTATATGTGTGTGCAGGCCGCGTTTAAAGGAACAATCTGGGTTCAGTACAAGTTTTACATCTGCGACAGTTACCACTAATCGCCTAACTGACAAAAACAAACAAGCGTTGCAATTGCAGTAATAGATTAACAATAGATGTCGATCAATTAAGAAATTCCAGATAGTTTTGTTTTGTTGAAAAGTGCTAATTCAGGTAAATTTTTTTTCTATATGCTTCAATGTTTACCTAAAAATGTGACTTAAAATAAACCTAAAAGATATTACTTAAAATGGTAAAAAAAAAAAAAAAATTTATTTGAGCTTAAAAATTTAATGGGTCCTGATCAGGTTAACTGACCCACACAAATACACATGATATTGACGTGTGGTGCAAGTCAGTGCTAAAAACCCGATCAAGCATTACATTTAGTTATTTATTAGTCAATTAATTTAAAAAAGTTTTTTTGAGGTCGCCCCTGTGCAAAATGCCGCCCTTAGCCCATGTTGCCGACACCTAAATCCACCAGTAGTCTAAAGCTCTTTTGCCATTATTTTAAATAGCATATTCAGGTGAATTTTCCTTTATATTTAAATGTTTATCTAAAAAAAATGTTGGTAACACTTTAGTATAGGGTCCAACTCACACTAATAACTAGTTGCTTATTAGCATGTCTATTATTAACATATTGGCTGTTTATTAGTGCTTATAAAGTACATATAATGCATGCCATCCATAATCCTACCCAATACCCTAAACTTAACAACTACCTTATAAACTATTAATAAGCAGCAAATAAGGAGATAATTGAGGCAAAAGTCATAGTTAATGGTTAGTTAACAGTGAGAATTGGATCCTAAAATAAAGTATGACCAAAATGGGTAAAAGCTGTAAAGTTACATTAAGCAAAAAAAAAAAAAAAAAAAAAACATTTATATAGTTCACCCTTGCAACAAGGAGTCGAGCACACGTTAGCCATTTTGAGGAGCTGATTCAAGTGAATTTAATCTTTACTTCAACATTTACTCGATACAGTTCCTCGCCCCATTACACTATAAAACCCATTTTTGTTTGATTTCGGTAAACTGCGATATAAAACTCAAGACAGTCTAAATGATTTTTTATGGCAATACAGCCTAACTTGTATTAAACCCGGAACACTCTCCTAAATCACTGAATGAAAGTGGATTTCGGTTGTAGCGAAAACAGCAGTTTATAAACGTTTGCATTAGCATTAGCATTAGCCTCTAAGTAATGGACCTGCATGTGGAAATTGGGGTCTTTACTGAAGTTGCTGATATAATTTCAAGTGTATTGATATGCAACTTCCTCTCTTACTCACACAGTGAGAGAGATGGTGAGAAAGAGACAGAGCCATAAGTTCATCCCCCGTGGAAGTCGTTTGTACACACTCTCCGTTCTCCTCATAAAACCATCACCTAATAGTCTCTTGCTCTCCCTCTCACACAAACACACGCAGGGAGATACACACTTTAGATAAATCAAAATGACAAGATGATTGGTTGGGGAAAAAAAGTTTAAAGAGGCTGTAATATTTTCCTCAGAGAGCTGAAAGTGACTTTTTCTTTCCACGCTATAGCGCACATACACAACAAAACAACTTAGCTAACATAGAGTACATACATTCTCACTATCGACCCGCTCTCTCAGAAAACATGCCATGAGGCACATTGAAGTGAAGATAGAAGTATCTTTCTGAGGTGACTCAAAAGCGTATGCTAACATGTTTATTTAAGATTTCATAATATCAAAGAAAAAACTTAAAGAACACCAACATTCCCCAACACTTTACCAATCAGAAATAAGGTATTTATTTGATTGTTTAAAAAAACACAATTAAACATATTTTGGTATTGTACTTCCTACTTGTATTTTCTAAAAAAATGACAAAAAAGGTTGCCAGAGTGCGTATAATTTCTGGGTAAACCCTCAAAGAGAGTTTATTCGGTAACACTGTAGTATATGGTCCAATTCACACTAATAACTAGTTGCTTATTAGCATGTCTATTATTAACATATTGGCTGTTTATTAGTGCTTATAAAGTACACATAATTAATGACATCCATTATCCTACCCAATACCCTAAACTTAACAACTACCTTATAAACTATTAATAAGCAGCAAATAAGGGAATAATTGAGGCAAAAAATAGTGAGAATTGGACCCTAAAATAAAGTGTGACCGTTTATTCTTTATTTTTTCCAGTTTAAGATATTGTATGAGCTATTTAATCCTGTGAAGCAAAATAGTGGGAAGGGGGTCTTTCCATTTAAGCGGTATTAATCTTCTGGCAAGTAGTGTGCAGAAGGCCAACATTTTACAATCATAAAAACTTATGCGCCTGTTTTGTGCTGTAACACCAAATATAGCAATATAATGAGATGGTTTTTTTATAAATTTAATTTATGCATTTAGCAGACACTTTTATCCAAAGCGACTTACAGTGCGTTCAGGCTAACATTTTTTACCTAACGTGTTCCCTGGGAATCGACCCCACAACCTTGCGCTTTTAACGCAATGCTCTACCACTTGAGCCACAGGGTTTATTGGAAAATCTATTATTTCTGAAAATGCAGGGTATGGTAACATGTTACTCATACTTTTTTTATGTATATGTGACAAAGAAATTATAGTAGAAATTAAAAATATCTAGAAATGTATAAAGAGAATTTTATAAATTAAGTATAAATTAATTAATGAAACATTTATTACAAAATAATGAAGAAAAAATAATATTCCAATAACAAGTTTTGAACTACAGTGTCCTACATGAAACAGAAACACCCGCGCACTTCCAGCATATTTGTTGCCAAACGCTTGCACAAACCTCACCATGCTGGGCTGGTTTATCTGCCGACCACAGCATGGGTTCAAACGCTATTATTGTAGTCCTCACAGGTGTGTACAGGAGGTGTACACACGCTTTAAATATGCAGTCGCACTGCAGGTCTCGACAGGAAATTGAGCACGAATGGTATCTGGTTGGAATAACTGGCCAGGTGGTGAGCATGAAATTAACTTATTTCGAGATATTTGGGGGCGATTCGGGCTTCTAGAAACCATGGATGTCCTGACCAAGATTAGATCAAGACTAAAGTCATATTTGTCAACAACATTTTTGGAGAGGTGTTGCTTAATTGTTTACTTCAGTAACTTCTACAATTATCCGAAAGCACTGAGATACTAAGTCATGGGCTATTTTCAGTACAGCATACTACCATGCTATTTCTGCAGTATGTACTATGTAAGCTGTAAACAATATGATATCCAGAATATTACAGCGAATTGTGCTCAACTTTGAATCCCACAATGCAATGCGTACAGCTCGCAATAGAAACCCATTTCCACAAAGAAATAAAAATGTAATTGTGACTTTCTTTTATCTTACAATTCAGAACCCCACCTCACAATTTCTGAGAAATAAACGTATACTGTAGATACAAACGTGCAATTCTGAGTTTTTTTCACAGCATTGCAAGTTTATATCTTCCAATTCCGAATTCCCATCTTAAGATAAATTCCAATTTATATAAAAAAATTTAACAATAACAATTTTTGCATGTTAAAAACTCTCAATTCAGATTTTACTCAGCATGAACTTGGCATGTTTCATAAATATCTGCAAACATATGGTATTTTTTTATGTTTCAGTACAGTCAAAGAATTACATACAGCATCTTTAAGTGCTATTCCCCGTGATTCTTATTTTGGTTGCACAGTGCACACACACACATACGCACACACACACACGCCACAGAATCAGTTACATAAAAAGGCCGTTTGCACCAGTGACATCACCAGAACACAACTGTTCACTTAGGTGAGTGGGAAGCTCTGCTGTGTGCCAAAACGCTTTCTCCAGTGCAGGAAATGTCTTCAGAATGTCATACTTCACGACGACTCCTGCCTAGACTTCAGCTGCTGTCACATATAACAATATAATATTCCTGTCTATGTCGACACTGTCAACAGTTGAGCTAAAAGACGCACTGTGGATCAGTAGCTCACAAAAAAACCCATCACAAAACTGCAGAGCTTGGATTCAATCAACAGAGCTGCAGCATTTAGCAAACATTATTCAGAAGGTTTGAAGACACTGCCTTCCTAAAATCAAACTTTATTTTATTATTATTATTATTTTTTTTAAAGTTCAGACTGCTGCGGGTGCTTTAATTGTTGTGACTGGTTGCCAGGGTGCTGCTTTGCAGTTGCTAGGGTGTTTTGAATGGTTTTAGTAAATTGGTATATGGTTACTAGAGTGTTTTTTAGTGTATTACAATGTGATTGCTAGAGTTTTCTGAATGTAATTAGCGCATATGTAGTGTGGTTGGAGTGATTTTGCGTATACACAGTTGCTAATGTGTTCAGTGTGTTCTTACTATGTTTACAACATCGATGCAACACGTTTTAAGTTATTTCAGTGCATAGTTATGCAGTTATTACTGTGTTCAAAGTTAAATTAGCACATTGTGGTATGGTTTATAGTGTATTCTGATTTTTTTTACCACAATGCTATGTTATCGGTAGCATTTTCTGAGTATATTTAAAGGACATATGTGGTTGTAAAGTTGTTTTGAGTGGTTTAAGCACATTAGCTGACTCCTCCGTGGTTGCCAATAGTAATTTCTCACATGAATCATGTTCGTTATGTACACTGTGAGGACAATTGACTGAAGCCTTACTGACAGTTCTTTCTGAATATAGTCCCCTAGCATCAAGACGTTTGAGCCGTCTGAGTGTCACGAGCACAATGTGTCATATTGGCGAGATCTAATTTAACACAAAGAGCTGTGGCAGGAATCCATGTTTTGAGGTCCCCGACTGTTCGCTCTAGCTAGTGCTAACAGTGACTGCTCTGCTCTGTTTTGACATGTTTAAACGGGAAATGACAATTAGAGAGAGCCGGTGAACGTTCTCAGTGTAATGAGCTCGATATGAGACGGCAAGAGTGCTGACAGATTTCAGCGTTTATTCTGAACAGTATCCCATTGCACCTGGCAAGAATCACTGAAAAAGTAATGTCTGTGATTTCTCACAGATATGAACCCAAAACTACCACAATCATGGTTCTTGTTACTGCCTGATTTCTCTTTAAAAGATAAGTACAGTACACTTTTAAATTTAGCATATGAGCTCATCGTATGAGGCAAGGTCTGATTTAGATGCATTCTCTTTCTTCTTGCAGTTTATTCACTTTCTCAGCTGTCACTGTGGCACACCGAGGCGTCTCATTGACTCTCCGAGGGCCTCATACAGTAGAGACCTTGAAATCTACAGCTGGTCTTTTTGGTGCACAGAGTTTGGACGGGCTTTTACACACACTGGCGGTACTTCTGGGGCACCGAGCGCCACATATCTGACAGATGCTCTCCTTTTCCTCCTTAACTCTGGCACAATGTGAAAGAAAGAGACAGAATGACTCACTCAGGCTTTTTTTTAAGTGGGTTTACTGTACACCGGCCCAAATTATGACAGTTATTTCTCAAGCAGTTCAATTAATAATGAGACACAATGGGTACATACTCAAATAAGCAGATGAGACAGAAAAGGGGTTGGCTAACCTGCTTTAACACCTTAAAGTGACCTTGAAATGAAATTGTAAAAAGTGACCCTGAACTTGCTGCCATTAATTGAATGAAATGACTCAAAGCGACCACCTTAAAATAATAACGTGCCTACCCTAAACAACTCAAAATGGCTTTATCAAATGTTTCAAAATGACTCCATTTCAATGGCTCAAGGTGACTTTATGACTTTTACAGCAGCCAGCCACCAGGGGGCGATCAAAGAGCCGTCAGCTTCACTTTTCAGGACGTGTGAGGCACACCTGGTCTGGCCGCATTGAAAGATTCAAATCGGCCTCCCTGAATGCCTCAAAACGACAGCCGATCATTTTGAATCAAAACAACCACCTGAAATGATTCAAAGCGAACATTTAATTGACTTAAATGACTATGTTAAATTACTCACAATAACCACTTTAAATATTTTAAGTCAGGTAAAATGATTCAAATCATCTCCAAATTAACTTATTCAAAGCAATCACCTAAAAGATTCAAAGGGAAGATAGAAGATCTTAGAACTCGAGGGGGATTCAAAACAAACTGTTCCTTTAAGACCACAATTAAAAGTCCCTCATGAAATCAAAATAAAAGTTTTTTGAGTGTTAGTATCATTATGTTAGTCTTAAGAGAACTATCTTTAAACAAATTTTCAAATGAATGTTATCTGAAATTATTGTCTGGATCATAGGATCAGTAGGATCTTGTAATAAAGTAGCGGTGGTAGTAGATAGATTTTAAGGATAATTTCTGGTTAAAAAGTTGTAATCTAATCCAGTTTACGTGACTATATAAATAAAGGTGACGACTATTTTAAAAAGGTGGTGAGCCTGCTAGAAATGTAGTAAGGACATCGTTAAAACTTATGAAACTACAATTATACGTTTTAAGAGCAAAGAAAACAAAAAATAATGTCTTGAATCTTCTCCTCCCTGTCACTGTCCGACCCCGTTCACAAAAGTACCATGCCGCATGCTTGTGTATTCCTCTATGGAACTGTTCCTTTAATGAGAGAGCTCTTCTTCTATGATAAATCGCAGAATGACTCAGAGTCTACGCCTGCATGTTCCACCTGTCAAAGCCCTTCCAGCCTGGCACGAAACACGGAGACGTCTCACCAGGAGGCACAGCACTTCTCCAGACACCTGCCCTGACAGAGCGGACACACCAGCTCCAGCTTTCATTACCGAGCTCGCACGCGCAAATGTAGACGCCGATCAAACGCATGATTGCGTCGGAGATGTCAGATGTGTTCGTCAGCACTGACGGGCATTACAAGCTTCGACTTCAGTAGGGTGCTATTGTAGTGGAAGAGAGAGAGACGGAGAAAGGGTAACAGGGCAGAGAAGGTTTCAGGTGGGTTATTTGAGTATTTTACGGTATTACAGCATTACTTTTGGCTGCCTTTGACAGATGATTCCTGTCAGATGTAACTGAAAAATTCTCTCATACTGAAGCTAAGCATGTCAGACTGTCTTATTCTGTCAAACAAGAGCTATGTCTCTATCAAAACCACAAGCTATAGTTGCTCTCCTTTTATGAAATGTAAGTTTCATGAAAAAAGGGAAAAAAAGTTAACTTTCATAACAGGCTTCATATTATCTTGAAAGAAGGAAAGAGAGAGAGAGAGAGAGAGAAAGAAAGAAAAAAATGGATAAAAGATAATGAAAGAAAACCCTTTAGTAAATAAAAATATAAACATGTATTTAAATACATTTTAAATAATCTAATATATAAAATTAATAATTTCTAATTAAAAAATTAAATAAAAAAGTAGAATAAAATAATATTATTAAAATATTTTATGTGTAATTATTCTATTATATTCAATAATTTATAAATATAAATAATGTTGAATACATAATATATTAAATTATGCAAAAAATAATGAAAGAAAAACATTGAATGAAATAGCTACACAAACACAACATTAGAATACAATTGTGCATTTACATTTTTTTTTTATAAAATCCCTCCTAAAATGTGAATACAATTATAAAGTGTAAACTTTACTACTATTACTAATTGATTATTAAAATGATTTTATACATTTTATATTTAAACCCATATATGTAAATATGAAGTAATATAATTGATATTAGAATTCAGTGATAAAATTGTACATGTATATTTTATTGAAATCATATATTATGTATACACACATTATTATTATTATGTATTTCATTCATTTATTCATGTCTTTCTAGTTATTTTGTTTTTAAAAATAAATATATTCTAAAAACAAACAAACAAACAAAAAACAGGAAAGACATGAATAAATGAATGAAATACATAATAATAATAATAATAATAATAATAATAATAATAATAATAATAACTAACATGGTCCTTGGCTTGTTTTATCAAAACATAATTACGAATTTGCCAACAGATAATAACAAAACGTGCTCTTGAAGTGCATATATTGTTGCTCTTCAGACATTTATGTTTTACATTTACATTTATTGTTTGTGTCTATTTTGCACCAAATGAAAATATCCACTCTGACCACCTACATTTTACATATCTACTCTGTATTTATATGTAAAATAAAAAACCTATTTAAACTTGTTTCAGTGAGGGGCCGAGAGCATTCACACTACATAAAATTACCTTCCTGCAAAACTACTTTTCTACTGCAGATAAAACAAAACAGAAATCTTTACGCCTGATAAGAAAGTGTGTCATCAATTTTCACTCAACACATCCGCTATAGGGAAGAAAAAAAAAATTCTGAAAGAATAGGAAGATAAAATGTATGATGTTTTCCAGAAGCCGTGCTTTGACAGCTTTCTCAGAAACTTTAGAATAATAAATGAAAGGAGAAGAATAAATTTTTTGTTCTGACAAATAAACATATTGCATAAAAAATAAAATAATAAAATAAAATAAAAAAAACATACTTGCATGCAGGAAAATACCACAGACACAAAATATAACGTAATATTCAAATTATATTTTATTATCATAGTATTATTATTATTATTATTTATGTAAGACTAAATTATATAAAATCTTATTTTGAATCATATTATTACATTTCTTAAAATGCATTTGAAAAGGTCATTAGGTCATGAAAGGTGTGTATGTGCTTACAAAATAATTCAAAATATTATTTTGCTGGAGGCATTTCAGCAATATGTAGTCATTTTAGTGCCGTTATATCTTAAAAATAACAAAAGACTTGTTCTTTTACAAGAACAGAACACATTTAAAATATTTTGTTAAATAAACCTAAAAAATCACATGAATGCACTAATTGTACAATATGCAAATTTGTTATGCTTTACAGGCCTCTTTTAAATTGGCAACATTTGATTATATATATATATATATATATATATATATATATATATATATATATATATATATATATATATAATTTTTTTTCTAGTATCTATAATAATAATACTACTACTAATAAAAAATAGGACCTCATATCTCACTACAGGTAACCTGAAATGAACATTGTGATTTGGTTTCACGAAGGAGTTTGAAAGGGAAACCATGTCGTGATTCATTCTGCATTCATTCTCTTGGTGAATTCAAAGCAGAATAATTAAGATGCACATTTCAGGAAAAATAAATAAATAAAATATTTCCAGCGAATAAATTGCAAAAGGTGAAGAAAGGTTTTGTTTCCTGTGTGAGAACATTTCAATTCATTTGATGGTGAAGCTGCAGTTGGACCAAACCACACTTGTAATTGCACATTCCATATTTAGCTGATAAGACAAAGAAATTGAAGGAGGGTTTTTTGTATATTTTCAGTAAGGAATTTCTTATGCAGGAGATTTAATGTACACCATGTCTTTATAAAGCACACATGACAGCTAATCTCAAAGATCCCAAAGATGTCATTATATTTTGAAATCAGTGTTGCAGGGATATATGTAAGTGAAGCATTCGGCTACTAGTAACAATGTTTATAAAAATCATCATTAAAATGAATTCAATTCTATTTAGTTTTTTAATAAATGTCCCTGGCATTAATCAATCAATAAACAAACAAACAAACGAAACAAAATTGTTAAAACAAGGATAAAATAAATAATTAAATGCATGCTTCTAAAGAAAAGGCATGTGGACCCATTTTTAAAAAAATAAATAGATATGATTAAATGTGTTGCAAAAGTGGTTTATTTTTTAATTTTTTAAGATCCACCAGAGCTTTAGCACTGCTGCTTGAAGATGTACAGCACAGTCGAGCTGAAAATTACTCCAAACACTCCTGTCTACTCGCATCCCAGAATGCAATGGAAATATGCCACTGTCTGTTTCCCCTGCTGTCCTTGCTCAATGACCGAGGAAGACAAGAGGACAGTGGGATTCTGGGTAAAGACTCTGAAACCCGTTCTTGTAGGCACAACAGTGACGGAAGGGAAATTAATACACATACTCATTCCAAACATCTGAGACCTTATTAAAAACACTTTTTTCTTAATCATTCTTGGACTTCTTCCGTGTTTTTTTGACTCACTGAATTGCCGTTTAGTCAGTGACTCATTCAGCCACTTATAATATTTGTTAAATTAAAAAAACTTCACTTATATGTTCACTTAAAATAATTATCAACTTATTAAAATAAATAACTAAAATTGTTTACAAGCTAATACCATGCTGTATTTATGTTGACAGTAATACTGTATGTTATATATATATATATATATATATATATATATATATATATATATATATATATATATATATATTTATTTATTTGTTTGTTTGTATTTAGCATATATGTGAATATAAGAAAGTTTTATTAAATTAGACACGTTCAAACAGAAGTGTTTATTCCTGTGGTCTCAGACTCATGGACAGTAAGACACGTAGCAGGGAGGACGCTGCTATCAGGCCTGCAAGACACATTGTGTGCGTCCTCCAGCTCAGCGTCCATGACTCTCTGAGAGCTCACGATAAACCACCACTCCCACTTAATCTGACGCACACAGTGTGTGTGTATCAGAGAGAGAGAGACCGTAGCACACACTCTTACAATTCAGTCCCGTTTGCTCTAGAAGCATGTTTGAGTATACACTGTACATCACACTTTAGGTTATTTCCGAGCTCCTAGGCTATTATTGTTCCTTCGGCAATGTGAACACACATGCCGATTATTTTCTGCGTGTATGACAACAGAAAAATAGCGACTTGATACATACTTCCTGTCCCTATCCTATCTCCTTTTCACACAGGATCAAATGTTTCCACAGATCTTGCTCTAAGTGAGAAGAAAGTGCCAACAGGAGAGGATATCTCACCCCAGACCCGAGTTTTTAACTTTTTTTTATTTTTATCGAGGATTGTGCTAAAGTGAATGCTCATGTCGTCTAATGCCTCCGGCCTTCTTTTAGCGAATGTGTGAAATGCTTTGCTGTGTTCGTAACCCAACCTCAGGCCGTGTCATTCCAAGTTCAAGCAAGTAGTGGAAATGTTAAACACCATACGTTTTTTTCCTGTCGTGTCCTTCTCAGTGGAAACATTTGCAGATTTATCGACATTGGTCCAATGACAAAGTAAGTTCTCAACCTAGGTTATGGCCCAAGAAGGTTTAATGTACTCCAAGTCCTTTGCAATCTTGAAGTGTAAGGTCAAAAGCCAACGTAAGTTCTCAAGAAAATTTGTCACTGGAAAAGAAATATATATATTAGCAAAATGTGGCCACATTTTAATAGAAGTCAAAGGAGAAAGGTGCTTTTTCTGTAGTAGATTGCTAACTAGAGCATGCTAATCGGCTAAATAGCGACCCTTTGAAATCCACCACCTTGTAGTGC
The DNA here is from genome assembly GCF_003368295.1 of Carassius auratus. Taxonomy (NCBI): domain Eukaryota; kingdom Metazoa; phylum Chordata; class Actinopteri; order Cypriniformes; family Cyprinidae; genus Carassius; species Carassius auratus. The sequence goes on from NC_039289.1 coordinate 3,019,990, forward strand.
ACTTGATTAACCTTCTAGAACACCTTAGACCAGTAAATACCAACAAATGCCATTAAAGTCAAAGCAATGTGATCTTCTTGTGTGTAAAACAGAACATTCAATGAACAAAGAAACTTTTTGGAACATAACAATGGTCTTAATATTACACGCCATTAGTAACAGTGACTAATTTGTGAAGAATCATTTTTTTTTAAGTCTAATCTTTTCAATGAAGCAGGTTCTGGTCTGAAAGATGCATTAACCTAATAAACTGATTGATTCACTCATTCACAAACTGGACTGAATGACTAGTTCACATAAATAATAATACAATTCACAAAACTTTTCTAAATGATTCATTCACCCACGAAAATGGATGACTGACACATTGGACTTCACAATGATAAATGATAGAATGATTCACAGAAATTATCTGAATGTTTGCCAAACAAACTGGTTGACTCACTCACAAATTGAACTGAATGACTTACAGAAATGATAGAATGACGGACATAATTGATTCACCAAATGAAATGATCAATTCACTCACAAATCAGAAAGAATAACTTGTTTATCAAACAACTGAACAATTCGTTCATCAAATGAACTGACTAATACTGTACACTCACGAACTGTTTTGAACAATTCACAAATCGGACTGAATTGGTCTGAATGGATCTCGAGTTGATAACCCACTGAATCACTTCACCTTTATCAGTGAATAAACATTGTGTAAATGATTTTGATGATTTTATAGAGCCAATGTCCACTCGCATGTAATCTGAACCCATATCAGCAAGGATGCTTCTCTCATATCGCGTCTCCATGGAGATGGCAACCATGGAAACCCTGACATGCCCCATTGACTGCAATCCCACAATTCCCTGTCCACTCGGTATGTACTTTAAAAGCTTTCATCTGGAGGGCTTCTTAATTCAGGTGACTTCAAAAGTGCAATCGATTTGGCATGCGGGGAAATGACGGGGATGCCCTGCAGATCTGAAGAGGCACAATAACAATAAATCTCAAATCCATTTTAACCTCAGCCTGGAGATGAAACATAGTTCGTTATGAATTCCAAATAATGAGAAGTATCATTACATGACATCTCAGGGCAGGACAGACAAGAGAAAGATCCTGAAAGCTTTCTAGCCATTAAAACGTGGACATGAGGTAATTTTCTCCTTTAACAGAAAATATTTACAGTAAAAGGTGCCCTTAAGTTTCCATTTAGTATGGATTGTCAACATTTCAAACAATCCATTTTATGACTTAGTTGTGGACTAATTGATTTGTTCGAATCTGTTCAAATGATTGTCTGACAGGATTTGACTTCAAATAATGATTCTTTAATAAATTCAACTCTGATACAAGTAAATTACAGGCTTTCTTGTGACACTTTTATCATCAGAACTCGGGGAATTAAATGATTTCATGAAAAATAAGTGACTGATTCACTCACAAATAGGACAGAATGATTCTGAATGTTTATGAAACCAGTTGAATGATTTGTTTGTGAACTGGACTGACTGAAAGATTCACAAACAAGGTGGAACGATTCATTCATGAGTTTGAATCGGTGCAGTTGGTTCTTGAGTCGACAACTCACTAATTCACTGAAATGTTGTGTTTTTATTTGCAAGACATAAGGCAACACAACTAAATCTTCCAACATACAGTTCATCTCATTCTTTACACACAAGAATGCAGGCATTTTGAAAGAGTGAAAACAAATGACTTCTTTAAAAGCTAATCCTAAAAACATTGATGGTTTACCAAAAATTAAAAAATAATGGGATATAATAATTATCAGCTTGGATTTTTTCTCCGGGACAATGAACGAACAGCAATAAATTCACCTATAAATGACAAAACAATCACTGCCTGAATAGTGCCTTAAGGTTTTTAGCTTGTTCAACGCCACAAAGTCACATGACTAACTACATGTGACTACAACTTTACTGGACAACATTTTTCCCTTGAATTAATTACTAGCTGTCAAAACACTTGAGTTTATCATGAAAATGCCATGCAAACTTTATTTTACAAAAGCACCATGCGAACTTTATTTTACAAAAGCACCACAGAGAAACAATTATGGGCCAAATGGGGTTTTAGTGGTCCTTTTTGTGAGCACACAATAACTGTTATACAATGCTCTCCAACTCTCTTGGTAAGTTGCAGACTGTATGGCAGCCCAATAATCTCGTGCTTTCAAAACATTGCTCACTCTACGCTGGCCCGTGTGGTACAGTGATGTGCAATTTGTTTAGCGAGATGCACTCTATAACGGCTAAAGGGAGGAACGCAACTGGAAGAAAAGCCTTTTATTGCTCCAACATGGAGATCTTTCAGACAACAGCAAAATATACAGGCACTCCACTTTCCTGCCAGTCAGAGCGCAGGCCAAAGTCCTTCTAAAGCATTGGCTGAATATGTGGTGTTTGCATGAATAGCATGTGGACCGGTATTGAATCAGAATCTTTGCTGTTTATGATGACATAAAGACATTAAAGGCTGTGGAGAAATGCAATTTATTGATATACTGCACAGCCATAACCTGTCAGATATACATATATTAACAGAAAGTTATTGAATGTTTATCCATGTTACAAAAGTAGATCTGTTTCATGATCCTGCCTGCTATATCCACACACAAGGAGTCTAAAGAATCAACACACTTTCCTGAGTAACTGAAATGTGTGTTTGCAGTCTGTGTACACAACCACCCTATAATAATACAAATCCACCCAGTGTTTTATTTTTATAAATCTACTAAAATCTTTACCCCTTTCTCAATTCGAGCTGATCTCAGATTACTGTCTGACGTCATAAAACAGGCCCCTCCCATGGTAGTTTGATTGACAGTAGGGTTTTAGCACAGACTGGACTGGCGTCTTACCTAAGATCCGCCCTGAGTGAGCTGTCATCAGTCCGCTATTGTTTCACCACCGGAGTAGATGTAGACAGGAATGTTTACGCAAATCATTTGTGATCCAGCTTCCTACCGAAGAAGTGAGTCTAAGGATTTTTAACGAATCGTTGCAAATCACCTTTCATAATAATGTGCTAATTAGCAAGTTTCACTATGAATGCAGCTAAAGTAAACGGTCCCTCAGAGAGCAGCTTGGAAGAGAAGGGCGGGGTCAGCAGAGCTCATTAACATTTAAAGGAAAATGCTGCAAAATGGCTTACTCTAAAAAGAGCTGTTTTTGACAGTAAAAAAATACGTTTTCTCTACGATTGAGAAATTGTAAACAAACTATGTTAAAGAATTTTCATTAAGACCCATATCAACACCCGATTACCCCTTTAACATAAAGAGTGACAGCATGTATAAACTGCCCCATGGTTATTCAGAATAATGAGAAACAGACTTACGGGTGTCAATGGGTAAATTCCTTGTTACGGCCTGTTGAGCTGGATAAGGTTTGATCTGGAAGTGTCTCAGGACGGTACTGGTCTCCATGACTGACTTGTAGGTATGTAGTCTGACTGTAAAAGCTCCTGTATTTGTCAAGAAACATTGGGATATCAGACTTTTAAATACAAATTCATATTAGATTGTATTTGCTTCTGTACTGGTTCATCTACTCAAAAACGGCTGCATGAGACTCTCGGCTCGCTCTGACACATCAGTTGCGATCAGAAAGTGCAGACAGTCTTATATCACATTATATCAGACTTTGAAGCTGTTGGCTGTGCTACAGAATCTCCAAGCCAGATCTGGCGGCTGATTGGCTGCTGCTGCACACATATACGTAAATGAATCATTGGATGAAACATGGACTACCACTCAAAGTTATCAGTTGAGAACACATTCATCTGTTCACTGAGCAGGATGCACGATCTTGTGGTTCACATACACGTAGGAATTTTAATTTTGAGTCTATATTAGGCCTATATTAAGTTAAAAGGTTTTCACATTTTAACATACAGATTGTGAGATTGCGAGATATGCCGATATATATATTTTTAATATATAATTTATAATTATATAATTATAAATATTTTTTTTTTCTCAATTATTGTCTGCGTAATGTCAATCTTGTGCTTCTGTTGCAACACGTTGTGGCAAAACATTTGAATTTGTTCAGTACTCTAAAATATTCATTGGAAATCTAGTTTATTTAAAAAAATAACAAAATCTATATTTGTGTGTAATGTCCTTCTTGTGCTTCTATTGTGACAAGTTATGTGGAAAACAACAACAACAACAACAAACTCCACTAGAGATTCACTAATTGAATAAATAATAATACAAAAAATTTAATTAAAATAGCAATAAAAATCAAGGTCAAATAAAAATACTATTTATGCAAATTTGCTTGTTAGCTTAGCAACAAACTAAAACCAAACTCTACTGGATTCAGCTGTGAGCATTCGTTGCAATGAAATCAATTCGAGAGAAATGCTAATTACATGCTTCTAATGTGTGAAAACGATCAATAAATAATAAACAATTTACTGTTTTACTCAATTTTAGTTTGCAGCATTGTATACATTTTGTGGTAGACAAAAGACAAAAATTCTGACTAGAAATGCACTTACAGTATACTCTAAATTGAAGAAACCAGCAGTCTAATTAAAAAAGGACTTATATATACAATTGCTATGTCATTTTCAAGCTATTCATTTTTAAACTTCCGCTTCAGCAAACTTCTTAACATCAGCATAAAGAGGAAATGCGTGTGCTAGGCAGCTAATTAAGGTGTTGTGGATTATTTAAAAATTTTCCCGGGAAAAGCCAGAAATGTCACTGAGGACCAGGCGCCTGTGATGAGTCTTATTTGTCATATTTGAAAGCTTTTTTTGACAGAATGAGACCGGCTATTAGTTACAATGCAGGTGCTGCCTGCAGCGTGGATCTAATGTGCTCAACTTCTGTCCCAGTGAAAGGGCAGCGTGTCCTCACGAAGCAACGCAAGGGTCTCACGACAGCAAAAACCCAACAAAGTGAGTGAATGACAGAGCTGAAACTTACCAGGCCAACGGCAGCAGGTCGCCTCGCTTGGTTTGCCTAGATGACGTCCACCGACTGGTGCTCTGTGGCAGATATCTTGACTTTGACGTATGGCTACAGGGCCATGTCTGTCTATCTGGATGGCTCAATCTCTCTGGCGTTTTTCACATACGAAATGTTTGCTAACTGAATGTGTAGCCCCACCCTTTGGATTCAAATAAGCTGCAGATATGAAGAGGGGCTCCAGAAAGAAAGACCCACACCCATAAACACATGTGTTTGGAGGAAGTTGGCTGTGGAGGAACTGGTGAAGTCAGCACGCAGATGTTAGGGCCTTGATATTGTTTCGGCAAGTAACTTGAAATCTAAATATCCCCAGTTACTTTTCAAATGCATTTCTGGTCTTGCTTTGCACTAAAAAACAAAACAAAATGTGGTCTTTAAACAAAAGGCTTTTCTTTGTTTTGGCTAACATCCATTCTGGTAGGTAATACCTACTTTTTATTATCCAGCGGATAATTTTACTTATTTTCTCCATGAATAATCAGTTTCCTTCCAAGAAAAAAATGAGATTACATAAGTAAAATGGGTTGCGACCACTGATCTATATATATAACTGGATCGCTCATCGCGTTCTAAACTGCCAACAGGCAGTGAAGCCACCGGAAGTGTTCGATCCGCCATCTTACTAATCCCTACCAGCAGAGAGCACCATTGAGTTACATTCAAATCGCTGTCCTAAAATCACTCAATTTGAAGCAAATCATTCAAACGGGACTTGTTTTTATGTTAAGTGTATGTAAATTAATGTTTACTTCAGAAGTTATCTGCAGTGTTTATGGTCTTTTGGGGCAGGATAATCGATACATTTAAACCGTTAAGGTGGGTGTGTCTGCTGCGCACTGACGACACAGGTAACTGATCAAACACAAAAAATGTCTTATTTCTTTATCAACATAATTATTTAGGAATTATTAAACATGAACGTATTAGTATCAGAAATTGATTTGAATATATTACAATGAATAATACAATTATATTGTTAATATTGCTCTATACATGAAAAGCTTAACTTACTATCTTGGAAATAAAGCTTTATAAAGTTTATGTCTTTAAATCCATACTGTATATAGTCAGTTATTTATCTGAATAAATTCAGATGTCAGAACGAGCAGTTTGTAGTGTGTTATATATGTTGAGATCGTGTCCGTCTGATGTTTATCATGTTCATGATGCTCACTACTGTAATTAACATAGCTTTTTAATAAGTAGGGGAAATTCGCGACATTTAAAAAAATAACCGTTTACATGCCTAGGGTGTTCGCATTGTAATAATGTACAGAAATACTTCAAATTTATAAATTCTGACTTGTTAAGTGATGTTTTCTAATTAAAATCGTACAATTTCCTATTAATTCAATGGAACGTTTTCGCACACTAGGGATTACCAATATGGCGGCGCAGCAGCTTCACTTTCATGACGTCATGAGCAATCCAGTTCTATAATATAGATCAGTGGTTGCGACCTCTGGATAGTTTGCCTTGGCACATTAAACTGGACAGGAGGTAGAATTATAAGTTTCAAAAAACTTTTAAGCGTAACGATTCAACACTATTGACTATTTGATCTGTTTTCATTAACATCTTCCAAATCATCTAAGGATATATTCTTCAAACCCAGGACTCATAATACAGATATTCACACTTTCTGACAGCCTGAGCCTTTAGATCCAAGTTTTCATTAAGTGATCTTCTTTTACAATCCCTCGGTTCCTGTCAAAACACTTGGCTGTACAAAGTTATATTTGCCATTTCACACAAAAAGCAATACAAAAATCCATTTTTTATGTGCACGGTGGCAAAACAAATTGTCAACACTGACTCTCCTGTGAAGATATAAAACGGAAGACATGTAAATTGCTATAGAAAATGGGGAGAAAAAGAAAATGCCCTTGCATGAAACAAATGCGAGACACAGGATCTCAGGAATCTCTTGATTAAATATTTAGAATGATTAATTAACAGATCATTTCCAAAACACCCCTTAAGTGTAAAAGCTGACTTTTATATAAAGTTTAATGCAAAAAAATTATTTCCCAGTGAAAAGTATCTAAAAGTCCTTCAAACAAGATATTTACATCGCAACATAGAATATAAAGACTTGATGTTATTATTGGCGATTTCATGAAACTTGCAGTATGATTCGCACAGAAAATAATGATTTTTAGAAAAAAAAAGTATGGTCAATAAAATGTAAACAGATTTTTTGTAAACAGATGTTTTTCGAAATTAAGTGAAAAGCATTGCCTGCACACAACTCTGGCTATGATGTTACGGATGTCTTGTACAAGATTCAGTCCCAACTTTAAAGTATATAAAAGATGCATTTGAGAGATATACTCCGAATGAAGAAAGAAGACATCAGGTTTCTGTTTACGGCGCTCATTCACATTATTTCCCTCAAAGGGGAAGCTCTTGGTGGCGAGGGGCGGAAGGCTTCTGAAGGGATCCAGAATGGCTTTTTAATTACAGCCATTTTCTGCTCAGAAATGAACTGATGCTGGCTGTCAGCAGCCACAGATGCTGCACGGAGCTAGGGGACTCGGGCAGCGTCGAGACACCCCCCGCCAACTACAGCTGGATCATATAGTGAGAAACTCACGTACTGACCTGCTGCATTCTCTGTGACTTACAGAAAGGAAAAAATTATCATAGTGACTTTATTTTATGACTTCCTAATATTTGGTGCAGTCTTCACTAATTGTGTTTTAAAGCAAACGTATTAAAAAAGAAAAAGAATTAGCATGGGTGTACGTTTCTCAGTGCACCTGCCAATGTTAAGATGGACAAAAGTACATTGAAACTCTAATGTTAGCAAACAATACAGCCACAAATTCAAATATTGTCATTATTTACTAACCCTCAATCTTGTACAATGTTCTTGCTTCCTTAGGTGTTTTGGTTCAAAAACATAAAGAATGACTCATATGTATAATATGACCCCTAAAGTACTTGGTATTTAAATGTTGCAGACGACCTTCATCAGTTTGAAGTGGATGCTCAGTGAAATATCAAGAAGGAAAAATATGTTTAGTCTGAATAGAAATTGATCAAAAAAAGATAATGGAAGACTTCAGGGGTTTCAGCGACAAAATGTATTGATCTGATTTCAGTCTTGTCAGAATCAAACATGACAGACAATCTCTATTATAAAAAAATAACAAAGCATTTATTTATTTATTTTTTGGGTAATTCCGGTATCCTCTAAGAAATTCAATACAGTATGCATAGGAATGTCTATATTATCTTTTTCACATTACTTTTCCATTTCCATTTCCACTTCTTTCAAATACTGTAACTACAGCTAAATTTGTCACTGCACTGGTCCTTCTTTATGTGTTTGGACCTTTTTGCCAACTTTCTGATTAAAATAACAGCTGTTAAGTACTGCTGGCATCTAACTTAGCGTAAAAAGAGAGATAAATCAATAAGGAGAATCAGATCTACTTAGAATTGGCACTACTGTAGCAATGTCATTTAAGTCATTTTCTCTTGCGCTCAAATTTTTATGCCTTTTTTTTGTTTGTTTGGGATTAAATATTGTGAACCAGATTGTGCGACATCAACAATATGTCAATATGCCATATTGTATGACACACATTTGCAAAGATTATGATCACAACTGACAGAATTGAAGTTCTGGGCGATACAGATAAACCAATAATTATTTTCATGTTGTGGCCGATAACCGATATTGGCCGATATTAAAGTACGGTACCATTTTGTCTAAATAAATTAGTAATAAAAGAAAAAGGTAAAATCAAGCTATAAATCACAACATTATGAGGTACAGTATGAAAAATGAAAATTATATATACATATTGTTTTATAACCAATATGGTAACCGATATATCATCCATCACTAAACTAGTTACCATAGGCTAAAATTCACTGCTAAAGCAAATACTTGTCAAAAGACCACTGATTTTGTTTCTACAACAAAACTCTTTTTTTGATCCCTAAAAAAACAGTCTCAAATGCCATAATAGTGGCGCAAATTGGCTTTAGAAAACGAATCCTGCTTAAGTCAGTCAGAGAAAGAAGTGGGAAAGCCTCTAGATAATAAACTCTCTCTGTCTCACATGCTGTCATCTATGTGCTCCACATTTCTGCCAAAATTTACACTGATATTCAGGTTGTATATGTGTGTGTGTCTGTCTGACACGACTGTCCAAAGCTTCTAACGATGCCAAGCGAATGAAGAAGGGAGAGATGGGAAAGAAGGGAAGATGTAGGAAAAGGTGCAATGAAGGGAGACATATGACAACATTTAACGAGGCAGACACTCATTCCGAATTTGTGCGCCCTACATACTGAAATGGCAACATGAAGGTGGAAGGAAAGAAAGAAAGACAGATAGTAGAATGTGAGTAGTAGAATGAAAGAAAATAAAAAGAGACCATGAAAATAAACCACTCTGACTTTTTAAAAGCTCTTGAAAGAACAAAAAAGAAAATACGTTTCTCTCAGACAGCAACACGATTAAATGTAGAGCAAAAGCCAGAAATCTCAATATGAACTTAAATACAGTTCATTAAATTGATAAACAAAAATTTAAGCTATGCTATTCACATTCACATTCAGAACTAAATTTCTCATCAAATTCTCCCAAACTTTAAATTATCTAAGCTATGTGATCCCACTTTATTTTAACTCTATACTCTTACTTTAATGCTCCCATCCATTTTGAATGATACTTTTCCCAAAAAGATTTGAGGAGAAAACCCTGAGACAAAGACAAAGACAATAATAAAGGAAACATAAAAAAAAAAAAAAAATAGATTACACCAATAATGCTCCCATCCATTTTGAATGATACTTTTCCCAAAAAGATTTGAGGAGAAAACCCTGAGACAAAGACAAAGACAATAATAAAGGAAACATAAAAAAAAAAAAAAATAGAATTCTTTTAAATTTGTAATTTTATCCATTAAACTGGACTAGTGATTCTCTTTTAGGATGATAACTTAAGTAGCCAAGTATTCACAAAATCTTTTTAATGTCTCTGTTGTTTCTCATTAATGGAAATAAAATTGAATGGATACTAAATGTTATGAGATATGCTAGCCACATTTATATAAACTGAATCTCAACTGCATGTCATCAATTGTGTCGTCTGCCTCAAAATTCCTTAAAGAAATTTTAGGAGAAACATCTGAGACAAAAATACTTGAAATAGAACCAGGCACTGGGTTAAAAAAGAAAATAAAAGAGCAACATCTGAGTTTCCTCTGGGCTGGGGATACATGCTGGAACGCAATATCTCATGTTTCTCTCTCTCTCTCTCTCTCTCTCTCTCTCTCGGTGTGTGTGTGTGTGTGTGTGTTTATTAGCAGAACGACAGTGTAGCCACATCTGACCCACATCATAAATGTAACCGAAAATCATCAGAGAGCCACACAAGTTCATGCCAAACCACACACACACACACACACACACACACACACAAACACACACACACACACACACACACACACACACACACACACACACACACACACACACACACACCTTGCTTGTGAAAATCCTTTTATTTGTAATATAATTCATTTGGCGTGTCCTCCACCACCCACGGCCCCTTCATGTGACTGCTGACTGCTCATTACCACATCGCGAACAGCCCAAATTAATAAAGAAAACGGACAATTACGAGGAAAACGCAAATTAGCTAACGAACAGTGAGCCAATTATCTCTCTCCCACATAGTGGGCCAAAATTCAACGGCTGCGGGGGTCAACCCATAGGACCTTTTACAGATTCAAACATGTCGAGTTTTTCCCTCTTTCATCACTCCGACAAGGACAGCGGCGCGGGTTTAATTAAACGGAAGCTTGAGTTCGCCTCTGAAGTGTGAAATTTAAACCAATCGTTGTTTTTAAACCGCCGTTGTTGCACGTTGGATAAATATTTTTCTTCTCGAGATAAAAGGGGATTGCATAAGTCGGTTTAATGCTTGAATAGCATGCAAAAGAAGAAAAAGTCCAAACGAAGTGTGTCAAAACAAAACCCCCAAAACCTCCAGTAGGTGGTGCTGTTGATATCTCACCAGAAAGACCCAGACTCCAGGTTAAAACAGACACGTATCACTACACCCTTTCTTCTCATACACTCTCTCTACACCACTATTTCTTATCGCATGAGCTCCCGTTATAATGGGCGATGTGTTTTATGGGGGATGCACCAAGGAGAATTATGAGGACAGGCAGAAGTGGCTTGAATACGACAGTTTTGGGGGAGAAAGGACTGGATTTTGAGACGCGTTCCTCTGTGTTTCTTTTGTTCTGTCCATCAGAGCCTTTCTACTGTAATAAATCTTGGTTACTAGGCCCCACTGTCTATTTCTTTTTTGTTTCAGCTCTCTCCTAATAAGAGAGTAAAATCTCGCAGTTGATCTCATCTCAGCTCTCAGAGTCTCTTTATTTTTCTGCTAATAAAGGCTATTTGACTAACACTCTTGTCACGTCTCATCTTGTCTCTTCTCTTCATAAAAGGACAACTTAATGTATTTTCTTGTCTCAGTCGTACTCTTCTCATCACTTTTCTTCATCCCTCTGTTAATAGGTATACTGTTAACTTCTCTGTTATTCTCATTCCATCATGTCTTTTCATTGCTCTGTGAATAGAAATTATAACCCTATTGATGTAGTTTAGTCTTTTCATTGCTCTACAACAAGGAAAGAAGAGAACACAGGATTATGACTGAAATTACACATACAGTAAAATAAATCTTAGTTTGTCTCTTGTCTTCTCTGAATGATTCTTCATCATCCTGCACAGATAAGGACACAATCAGGAAACACACATGCTCAAATCTGAAAAGGAGCGAGGGCGATCAAAGGGAACTTCTAGAAACTTTACATGCCTGAGCTATGTGGAGGGATACAGGGAATACAATGATACTCTCTATTGATCGCGAGGAGGAGAACAAATGCTGGTATTTACGCCGCTGACATTTCCATCCAGCTCACTTGCTCTCTAAGTTCCAAACAAATATAAAGATGCATTTCTCACAGTTCCTCACATCTGAATATCAAAGATATGAGGAAGTAAAAAAAGGAAGAAAGATGAGCGGTTTCTTTGATGGTGAAACCGAATGAGTTTAGGACTTCACCCTCAAGAAGTTTTCTTTTTCCAGGCTCATTTTCTTTTCGATTTTCCTCTGTTCCAGACTGGTATCAGATTTACCTCGAGGTTTTCAAAGATACAAAATTTTAAACAGCAAGCATATCCTTTTAGAATAGCTTGACCTTTATTACAACCAATACATTACCTTTAGCCGTAAATGCTAATGATGTCAAGCTACAATTAGCATCAATAGCGTTTTGTAACATTACAATTTTTTACTGATGGCTAGAGCTAAAGTGCAGTTGTTGGAGAGGACCCCCTTTGGGTTGAACCTCAATGGTCCTCTAGGGCTACGTTAACACTGCAGACTGAAACGACCAAATTTTTTGGCCCCTATGCGACCTGTATCTGATCTTTTCATGACAGTCTGAACGACACAGATCCAATCTTTTCAAATGTGACCCAGGCCACTTGGGTATGTGGTCCTAAATCCGATACGTATCTGATCTTTTGAAATGCGACCTCCATCTGAACGGCCAGGCCACATGTATCCGACCCGCACGTCACTGATATGCTACAAACGTCATAATTCTGCGTTGAAGTAGGCGGGAATGAGAAGATAAACAACAACCATGGCGGACGATGCTGCTGAGACCAGTCAATGGAAGGGAAGCGAGGTCACAGATTTAATTAATATTTGGGGTGACCGCTCTATTCAGGCCAAACTCGAGGGCTATTATCGGAACCGGGCGGTTTACGAAAACATTTCAAGCGAAATGACCGGGTGTGGTTACAGACGATCCTGGCTCCAATGCCAGCGAAAAATAAAAAGCCTCCGAGCCAAATACAAACATCCATGTTTAACGTTAGCTACTTCCGCAAACAACGAGTGACGTCGTTCACCGTTGAGTACTCTTCTACGCATGCGGGTCACTTCTGGGTCATTTCACGTTCAGACAGGAGATCACAAAAGGTCGCATTTAATTGAAAATTAATCGAATTTTTTCAAGAAATCGGAACTGAGCATTAAGCCCTGCAGTGTGAACGTAGCCTAGGAGTGTGTCGGTTGTCCTTCTTGGTTGAAATTGCAGTCTAAAAAGTTTATAATCTCACATGTGTCTTCTCTAGAGTTTCCAGAGAGATCTCAACAAACTTTGCTCGGATTTGTCAAGATACTAAAGCTCATCCAAAGACCTCACTCATTGCCTCATTTGTTTTTCACTTGTATTTTGCCAAAGAGTTTTCAGAGAAACATCTCAAAGTTAAATATCAAGTTAGATACTGTATTTCACATGTCCTCAAGATTTCCTGTAAAGTAAAGACAGTAAAGAGATTTATCAGAGACCAAATAGCGACTTTTGCTTAAAAATGTTATTATTGGCAGCATTAGCATTTTGTAGCATCGGCACCCTTTAACTACTCCAGGGAAGATTATTACAGTCAACATGTGGATTCTTCGCGTAACTGCAATAACTCAGACCTGGCTTGAAGGCAGCTTTTGAACAGGGGATATTTTGGTCTTGGTGAGACTCTGAGGTAAAATATCACCATGTGATATAATGAGAAACCTCAGCCTGGTCTTCTCACGAGGCAATGGCAGGAGGACTCACACTGGGCCAAGAACGAATGAATGAAGGTGATTCTCTTTCATTTATCTCTCTTTCGCTGTCTTCCTGACGGTCCTCCTCTCCTCTTCCTTGGGTTTTTTCTTTCTTACTCTCTCCTAGTGGCTGTCAGGGGGCTATAATGAGACGATGATAACTGGAGCAGCTCTCAGCCCCGATCAGTGACCACCTGTGGAATCGACAGGGGTCTTATCAGCGAATCTCATCCTCTGGCACAGGCGCGCACTTCTTTCTGTCTGCTGGTGTCTTTTTCACACTGGCAACTGATGAGAAACCGAAAAGAGACGAGCGTCAACCCACAAAGGCAGCTGGAAAGGCTAACAGCGGTGGGATGGAAATCCATGTTGCTTGGTTTTGCCCCATGAGGTCGGGTTGCTGCAAATACCAAAGCCGTTCCTCTGAGACAGCTGGGGCATAAGAGGAGGAAAAACGTGGTTAAATAAAAGGAAAAATGCAAGCTGAGATGGTTGAAAGAGGTGTCTCTGTTTTTGATAGGTCCAGTCAGGCATTAAGAGAGGCTTCACACCATGGGCCTCCCGTTGAGAGCAAACGCACACCTGCAGGGGATTGAAGATGTGATCCAAGCCAACATGGGCCAAACGGATGTGTGTGTGCGTGTGAAAGAACTCAATGAGGAAGAGGCATATTCTGTCCTTCGGCAACTTTGTAAAGGGGTCACACAGTCATATTTCATTTACGAAATGTAAACTGAAAATAAATGAGAATTCCTCACATTTTACTTAACTAATCCTATCCTTATTAACTAGGATAATTTGGATTTTCTTATTACTAACATGAAAAAAAAAATATATATATTATATTATATTGGAAGTTTGTTGCACTGCCTGTAATGCTGAATTAATAACTCTAATAATTATTAATGCCGATTTAATACAAATCATTATATTGCAATATTCCTTACTGTAAAAAAAACACTATTCTATTTCAGTAATAAAAATTTAATCGTTTTTGGAGCATTTTATGCAATTTTCAACACTTATTTTGAATAATAAACTATTAACAATAAATATCCACAATACCGCAAATAATTAGTTTGAGCTTAAATTTGGACCTAATTATTATTATTCTTAAATAATAATATAAAATAATGATTAAAATGTTAATGATTGCTTTGCAACTCTCTGTGCATGAAGACACATAACGTGTAGAAACAAAGCTACACATATATATATTTAATTAAATCTGAATCAGAACCAAATGTGAATCACTGTTTATTTCTCGCAACCCTCATAACTAAATTAATAAAAGGAAAATGATTATTTGGACCAATCTAAATTGGAAAAAATGCATTACAAGTTTAATGCATTACCCATGATAAGGTATCTAGGACTTTTGCACGCATTGTCAACTCTGTTAGTTAAAATTAATTAAAATTTGTTAGATCTTGGCAGAACGTGTTTGTTTGTGTACCGTCTGGATCTGTGATATTTGCGGGGCTCATTTTGTTCTCACGGAGGAAAGCAGGAGCTCACATTAACCTTACCAAAACAAAGCGCACACCTTTTCCTTTCCACTCTGGGGGGTTTTGACAAAACAACCTCTTAGACAAGTGCATTAGGTGACTGGGGCTCGCACCTGGTTTCCTCATTCATCAAGCTAAAAACCAAAATGCTCCTCCCTAGAAACTCTCCAGCGTGTGTTTAAGTAGTAGCTTGACTACAGACTGATTTCAAGCTGCTACTAACTGACACTCAGTGGTTGGTGGCATGACCCTAGTGGTTTCCACTTTCTGCTTCTTTATTTCAATGGATGAAAATCACAAAAAAACAAAACAAAACAAAAAAAAGATCCAAGCCACATTTCACCTTAAAAACATGATGAGGAAAAAAGGAAATTCTAGAAAATAAAAATAGCCCTATATTAGGATTATTAAGACTTTTTGCATAGCAATTAGAATAAACAATCATTATTATAATGTGCCCATACATTTTACTTTTACTTTTAATATTACATTTTACTTTGCAGTTTTCCAAATTCTCAGTTTAAGATTTCTCAAAAACAATGTAATGTAATGTATGATTTTCTATTTTAAATTTGCATTAATTACTAAATACTTGCCTTTTTTGCCATTAAAGAAATGAGTTTGAAAAGAATTGGGGTATAACCAATTCTACCATATTTAAATACATTAATTTACATAAATATTTTCCATATTTTTAGTTTTATACATTTATAAAATAATATATTGTATAAATTATTAATTTATTATGAATTGTATACTATTAATACATTTTTTATTGTACAACAGTTCGACGGCTTTGAGTGTGTAAATACATAAGAAAAACAACAACTGAGTTTCTTTTAAAACACTCTTTTGTTCAGAGAGTGCTACTTCCTACTACTTCCTTCCGCCACGGATTCAAATCTCAGTTTGACAGTTTATCAGCTGAGCTCAAACCTCTGTTACTAATCTGAAAACGTCACTTTAGAACTAGTAACGAAGGAACGTTGAGTAGCTTCATTGAAAGCTTATTGCATTACTGTATTAAAAGCTCACTGTATTATGTGGAGTACTATAAGAGAGATTAACTCTGCGAGTGTGATTAACAGCATCTGATACAGCATTCATTCACCTCAGTCTCACATATAAAACTTTAGTTTGAATGTCCGCAGAGGAAAGCGATATCTTTGTCATACTCTCCTTTCATCTGTTAAGGGCGATTTCTGATGACGGTGCTGTTCAGTGCCTTTGTTAACTGCAAGCTGCTAAGTAAAAATAACTTTTGTTCCAGTCTCTTTGTTTTCTTTCTCTTAAAAGTCTTTACTGCAAACCTCGTAAAACAGTCTCTTGTCGCCATCTAAAGGCGGAACAATGCCACTAAAATCACCATCACGAACACACATGCAGGGATTCCTTAAGACTCTCGGAGTCAGAGGCCCCTAGCTACAGAAGGCCCTGAAAGACCTGATGGAAGAGGCAGAGCAATGGAGCTTTTGGCTCTGGCTATGCAGAAAAGACAAGGCTTGGTGGAGAGACCACCTAGAGATGTTCCGGGATTAAAAGAGCAAAACATCAAGGATGGGTGGCTCCCAGCTGATGACCCTGCAGCTGCCCAACCAGCACTGGCGGGAGTGCGTCTGGCAGAAGTAAATAAGTAATTTGTTGTTTTTTAGTAACTTTTTTTTTTCAAGATTATTTGGGGGGAAAGAGGACACAACCTTGAGATTCACCCCATTGGTTTATAAAAAGTTGTTATAAATGCAGATTATAAATGCAGTCAGTCGGAACTGAGTGATGCCTTACAGGTGTGGCATCTACAGATACCAGAGGTCAAAGGTCAGGCAGTCGGTGGATTTATGAAAGGAGAGATAAAGCTGCAGGTACACCCTGGAGTCTCTCTCACGGCTTCCCTCCTGTGGGAAGGTGTCTCAAGGGTTAGATGTGGTATGTTTCCTGCTGACTGACAAGCCTGTCTTGGTGTCTGATCTTCAAGGGATCTGGAGAAAAAAAAAGCAAAGCGAGAGGAAAAGAAGCGATAAAGTTAAGCGACGGCACTTTTCCGTCACACCTGCTGCGTGTGCATTTATTTGTGAAAGCACGGTGTATGAGATTGTGTGCTTCAAAGTCAACATGAAACGACATTTACAAGCCATATTATTTCCGTAATGTGACAGAAAATGATGCATCAGGAATCAGGGAGGAAAAGCAAATCAGGTCAATTGGGATTTCACGCTGACTCGAAATGTGTTCGAGAGTGTGTTTATGAGACTGTGTGTGTTTCTGACCTCTCCACTTCCACTGACCTGCAGAGTCCGTCATCTGGGCTGCGTTTGATCAGCCTGACCACCGTGAAACCGTCTGAGCGAAAAGGTTGTGACAGAAATCTCGGTCTTTCTCTTTCTGACAGGTGAATCTTTCATGCGAAGGGATAACAGGAGGCAGAAGAAGAGTACAATATACAGTTTTTATAAGGGCACTTTCAAAGTCGAATGTCACAGTTATGACTTTTAAAACGACGAAAGAGAAAATAAACATTGGTACCCACCTGCAGTCATCATGGGTTAATCTCTAGCATACATTGGGGGTCAAATGCTCATAGTTAAAAAACACAAGCACACATACTGTATAAAATACTGTACACAAACTGGCACCATCGTGTACACAAATATGGATAAAAAGACCAACCAACCAACAACAACAATAAATAATCATGGTCACACACAAAAACCAATACACCAATAAATAACAATCTGTCCTCCAACCAATACGCTTGTATAGGTCGTTTGTCCAAATCCCTGAAATACGACCCATCAGAGTGTATACTACAATTGCGCCCCTATCGGCAAAAGTTTGTTTTCATATTAATGTTTTTTACTCTTTTATTTTCCCTCTGGTTTGAGTTTCGTAGAGCTCAGTTAGTAGATTATTGCGTTATACCTTGATTTGTAATCATGCTATCATGGGTTCGATCCCAGGGAACGGACGTGCACGAAAATGTATATGCTCAATAAATCATAATTTAGCATGATTTCTGTGAGGGTTAGGTTTAGGGGTGGGGTTAGGTGTGGTCATTCGAACGAATAAGCCACCTACAGTAATAAAATATGAAGGAATACTGTGAGATCGGTGTAAAACGCCCACACATTGCATTTAAATAAACGTGCGTTTTGATTGGTAATGACGTTATACGTCAATTCATGACGACAGACGCAACGCGATACTGTCATTATTTTTACGCCTGCTAGAGGGCGCTTAACTTTAAAACGTAAATATAGGTCATAATAAATGCTTGCACAAACGACCTATATGGTCGTTTTTTGTTGGAGGACAGGCTCCCACCATGACAAACACCATCAAGTGAAAATGCTTCTATAAGCATAAATTTCTGAACTCTTAGTCTTTGGTTTGTCAGCTTTGATGACAGCAGCGCATGACATGAACAACATCTGATAACCCATAACCCAGCATGATTCAAAAATGAACAAAAGAGCAACTCGAGCTTCAGTAGAAGAACATTAGAAATCTCAACAGCTTTTTATTTATTTTTTCAAGTATGACACCATTTTAAATGCCTTGTTGCCACGGATACACTCACATGAGATGGCATTTGAAAGCGGGAGGGAGTTTTCGTTCTGTCAGCGGCTCTGTCAACTGTGCCAGGAGCAGCTTGGGTCATGAATATTAATTCTGTTGAGCAACATTCACTTGAGTTACTGAAATTTGGCAGTTGAAGGTGAGCACTAGCCATAGCAGGGTTAGTAGGGTCGAGCAAATACCGCCAAAGAAACCAACTGCTCGTTACGAATCGTTACTTTATATGATCGTCTACATTGGCTATGCATAATAAATCTCTTCAAAACATACTGATCATCTCCCAAAAGGACGGATTTATTTATCTCTAAGAGTTTCACATTTTTAAAGTCTAAAAGTATTTAATATATGTTGCAAGATTACTTAAATGAAATTCTTTTTTTATGACAATGACCATGCAAAAAGCATGAGGAAAATGGAGTTGAACAATGCTTGTGAAAAAGTGGGACTCCGTTTATTCACTGGATTGAACAGGAAACTTCAAGGTTTAAAAAATAAAAAGATTTATAATAATAACAACCCTGTGGTATAATATCCACAGAGGAGGAAGAAAAAGAAGGAAAAAAACATGATCATTATGATACCGTGACCATAAATAATAATAATAATAATAATAATAATAATAATAATAATAATAATAATAATAATAATAATAATAATAATAATAATAATAAACAGTATATTCACTGTTTAACTGAATTAGTATTGAATCCTAAAAATATACTAACATTAATGGAAAATATCATTATAAATTTTTCATTTTGTAGTGAAATATGAAACAAGTAAAAATAAAAGTAAACAACAATAATACTCTTTTCATGGTCTCCATTTGATGCTTTTGCTATCTCAAAGGTCTCATTCATAATAATATTATTAATAATGAGAACAATAATATATGCATTATTATTATTATTATTATTATTATTATTATTATTATTATTATTATTATTAAACATTGTTTGGCACAGTGCACGGCTTGATTACAGTATTGGACTTTAACCTGGCACAGTTTATGACTAGCTGACAAAAGATGTGGTAATTTATATATGAACAAGCAAAAAAAAAAAAAAAAGACAAAAAAAAGAAAAATTGGCCTACAATATTTTTGCCTTGCACTTTTTGGTACTTGCAACTCAAAAAAAAAAAAAAATTATATATATATATATATATATATATATATATATATATATATATATATATATATATATATATATATATATATATATATATATATATATACTGCACAATTTGATTTTATAAAAGAACAAAATTAATTTTTATGTTTTTTTATTTATTTATTTTTTTAAATCACAGAATATACAGAATAGGCATAAAATGCACATGCACACACACAAACTCTAAAAATAGCTATGTAAGTGTGCTGTTAAAATCCTCTCCGTAATCTTTTGTAATCTATGTGACTTTTGACACGTGGAAATCAATGACCTGTCGCTGGGTTTAATTAAACTGTTTGTCCTGCAGTAGCACATCCATTTGTCCCACTCACACTTATCAGGCGACATCCTAACAGAAGCCATGACCACGTCAGCTGGATTTCCAACGGATCCATATCGATGACATGATAAAATATTGAAGCTTGATTACTTGACTTAGTCAGGTAGATAGAGAAACAGACAAAAACGGGTTGATTCCGAAATCGATATCTAAGCTGAACCAAAATCTATAAAAAAAATAAAAAAATAAAATAAAAATAAAAAGGCACCTCTAGCACAACTTGCTGGTGTTCAGATTCTGAGCGATTAGAAAAACACAACCAAAAAACGACGTCCATGATAGCAAAACAGATTGGTATACCGGTTTGCTATAAAGCATGACTTCTATAAACAATTGTCTTTTATATTATATTATTTTCTATAAAACAAGTATGCAAATCTTGAAGGCAGACCTTCAATGCGCATGAAATGTATTTATATATTTAATTCTGAAGTAATTCAATTTCTGCTTTCTTCAGGGAATGTTATAGGAGAATACCCCCACAAACACAGGGTCGTCACTGAGACACGAACCGAACAAAACTAAGAAAAAGAGAGAGAGAGGACATTCAAAAACAAAGATACGAATCTATCAAAAACATCACATTTCAAAATCCAACGAAAACAATCATTCTTCATTTGCATGACAACTTGATTACAGTTATGGAATGATATTCCGGACATTATTCAAAAGGAATTGCGTATTGCGTTTTCAATTTGTGGATGCGTAAAATGTGACATAATCCACATCCAAATGTGACGTCACTTCCCAATGCAAACACGCCCAATAAAATGGCCCCACCCCTGTCACCTGATTGACAGGTTTCAGTGTTTACGTTGGAAATTCAAATGCAAAAGGAATTGCGATCCCATTTGAGTTTTGGCAGTTTTCATGCTCAGTGTAGAGAGAGTGAAAAGGCAAATGTGGTTATTAATATTGCTATTTAAATATGACAAGCTCCTAGCTCGTAAGATATGGGAAAAACAATCGCAAACGAACTTTGCATTTCCATTTTAAATTTGGCAGACACTGTGCGTTTGCTCAAACGAAACTGCAAACGGTAATACGCGATTTGCATTTGCGTTTGGATTATGTCACATTTTATGTGTCCACAAATTGAAAACGCAAATGCAAATACAATTTGCAATTCCTTTTGAATAAAGTCCGGAATATAATTCCATATACAGTCTTTGTCTTCTTTAGCTGGCACAGTTTGTGACTAGCTGTTTCTCTAACTCGACTTGTTGAAGTCAAAGGTCATTTGGAGTGTGAGTCATAGTGTAATTATAGTTTGCATCATCTCTGCAACGCTCCCTTGCTCTCCTAACACATGCACACTTTTCCCCAGCTGCTCTGTACCAGGGCTGGAGACCCTCAAATAGGCCATGACAAGCAATTTGCCGCATGGAGATGATGAGAAATAGAGCAGAATATGATCAGTTTTGCACATGGGGGGCAAGCACAGCTCACAAATACAAGGGGAGGTGAATATGGCCAGAGTTGGAGAGTAACTGCTACTTATACAGAAGACCTTGAGATCCCAAGAAACAGCAGCAGGGGAGCCAGTCATTCAGAAACACCCTCTGAGAAAGTACGGGAATATGCAAGTGTCTTCCTGGAATATTCAGCTTACTTCCTTCTGCTTTTGAAAGTAGTATGCATTCTGTGGACTGTATGCTAATATTCTATATATATAAATAACAGTTGCGTTATTTATGCATAGAAAATCATCATGTTGCTCTTTTAGCGCTCACAAGATTTAATTGAGATCACATTTACAGTATGTTTCATTTAAGTAGGTAAAATATTTCCATTTGATCTCATTTCTGTCTCTGAGAAACAAACTCGATCTAAAAGAGATCTCACTAGTGATTTCTACTAAGATAGACGCAAATGTCATTTGATCTCAATTCAATCTCATTGCTATCTCAGAGAAAAAACTGACACATAAAAGAAATCTTCAGAGTAATTTCTTATGGGAAGACATGCAAAAGTCATTTCAGCTCATTACTATCTCAGAGAAACAAATGAGGTATAAATGAGGTCTCGTGGGTGATTTCTTATGGGAAGAAAAATGCAAAAGTCTCCATTTGATCTTATTTCTGTCTCAGAGAAACAATCAAGATCTAAAGATCTGGTTGGTTATATCTTACAAGGATGCAAGTCTCCATTTGATCTCAATATCATCTCCTTACTATCTCAGGGAAACAACTGAGATATAAAAAAGATCTTATAAGTTATTTTGTATGGGAAGACATGCAAAAGTCACAATTTCATCTCATTGCTAGCTCAAAGAGACAATTGAGATCCAAAAGAGATCTCACCGATTTTTTTATCAGAAACATGCAAAAGTCTATATTTGAGCTTAATTGAATCTCAATGCCATTTCAGCAAAACAATTGTAATATAAACAAGATCTTTTATATATGCAAGAGTCTTCATTTGAACTCTTTCTGGGAGAAGCCACTGAGATTTAAAGGAGATCTCCTTAGTTATGTTATGTGGAAATTTTATGCTAAATTTGATCTCATTTTAATGTTATTGCTTTCTAGATTAATTTAGATCTTGGGATTTTTTCATAAATGGGATGTGACATAACTTCATGTTCTAATGTTTTAAATTTGAGTATGTATATTGTTCCACTCTTTTTTTTTTTTTTTTTTTAGAGAATATGCAAAACGCCAACAATATGCAATACGCCAACACTCTCTCTCTCATTTGCTTTTATTCTTTCTCTCTCTTTTTGTTTTTTGTTGCTTCTACAGTCTCTGTTTGCCTCCAGACACTACATCTTTGCATTTCTCAAGGGAGTATTCAACTGAAACGAAGGGTCTGTTGTTCATAACTCCTCCTTGGTGCTAGCACATTTACACTTCGGCTCTTTTCAGCTGCTAAAAAACACACAACGTTTCACACAATCCCGCTGCACATACAACAGAACACACACAATCTGCTGCAAACGCTCCCTGTTTTAATGACAAAATGGTGTACAGTGCAACGCCTTCAAAGCTTTGTATTTCCAAAACCATTTCCTGCACAAAATCAGCCGTGAAAGGCAATATATTCTGATTTCCCAGGACAGAACAAGCTATTAAAGAGCAATGCAGACAAAGTTTCTGTAATTTTAACTTTTCCCCAACATATTCAGGCTTATCTGAGCTAAAAAAAATCCCTTTAGTTTGAGCACGTGTGTTTATTTTTGTGTGTATTGCCGGTTCCATGTTAAACGTCTGCCAATTTAAATACAACTTACTTTTCTCCCAAGAGGAAGAGAGAAGCTGTGAAGTTCAAACCGCTAAACCTCTGCAAAGCCCTGATGGGTTGCTTATCACGAGCCAAAAGAGAAAAGAGTGACACTGTGCACTGGCTCCAAGTGTGTGTGTTACCGTCTACAGAGATATTTTCAGGAGAAGGGGTGCCTGGGAGATTTACAGCGCTCACTCATGGGGATCTACTCCAAATTATGAACAGAAAGCACTGCTCTCCAAACAGCTCAAAACCTCTTGAAGTCTCTGAACCACTAGCAAAATAAACGAATAACATAAGAAGAAACTCCAATACTTGTTTTATTGTCCTTTATACTTCTTCACCTTATAGAAAGGGTATAAGAGTTAATTTTCTCATCAAAGGTGAAAAAAAGGACCCAAGATGCTAAATAATTGTGGGCTAATTCATTTCAAACCAAGAGGCTAGTGATATGCTAGCTAAATCAAGGCTAAGTTTATTTTTATGACAGATTAAAAAGCAAAAGGACAAACTTCTGAGTATATGTCGTATGACCTGCTGCTACATCTTAAATCTGTGTTTTGGTACAGGAGCGTTAGCATGTAGCATTACTAGCTAAATATATGATTACTAACCTTTTAGGTTCAGTCATATATACTTCATTTATACTATGTTTTTATATATACTATATATACTTATATATACTTCATATATACTATGTTTTTATATATACTATGTTTTTTCATGTAATATGGATTCAGTAATGGATTACAATTTGTAAGTAATCTACCCAGCTCTGCATGATACCATGTTTGCCATAATGTTACTATTTGGGTTTTAGCATTAGCATGAAGCTAAATTCACAACACATAATATAGCATATCTGTCTTATAACACTTATACTAACATTCTTTTATATAAAAAGTATTGATTCCACAGACCAAGCATAGCATTAATATGTATGTACAGGTATGTAAGTATTAGCATACAGCTAAAATCATTGTAAGCTCTAACCCTGTGTCCAAATATGCCTACTTCCCTAGTAGTTAAAAAAAAAAAAAAAAAAAAAAAAAAACGGAACATGAAAATAATAGTATTTCCTAATTCATAAAAGTATGCGGATGACTTACTACTTTATTAGAAGGGTGCTTCATAATCTCAGCTGGACATTTTACTATCCCAAGTCGTCACTAGACAGGAAATAACAGGAACAGGAACAGGAATTTCAATAACATGGTGAATATGGTATTGTTCACACATTCATAATATATTGAACAAACTAGTATGCGATTTTGGATGTAGATTAAGTTCAAATAAAACTCTTCATTTTTTGTACAACTGTCACAAAGTCCACCGTTTCCATAAGAAGGGATCATGAGTAAAATCACATTGGTTGAATCTTCTCTTTGGAATGCCATGCTGTGCAGAATCAAACACAATAAGACCACGAAAAGTGTGCTATGAAAGAAAATAGAGTTTTTCAAATTTGATTTCCTGTTGATTTTAAAAACATCTTACCTTGCTGAAGGGCATTCCAGGATAGTCTCACACTCAGGAACTTCCTGTTAAGGTAAATACTGATAGAGTATATGTTCTCGCTCCGTCGCTGAACCATTATCAGAAGTTTGCAATTTTCCCACCAAGGTTTTGGCTCCCGGAGGGTACCTGGAAATTTACTGAAAGCCGAAGATAGGCCATCTAGGCCCTTAGATGGAGTAGAGCTGTCAATCATCCAGCCCAACCAATCAGTTCTTACTGATTAAATTCTGATCACCACCCAGTCACTTCACATTCCCCCTGTCTTTCTGCTTGACTCCAACCATTTCTCAAAAATTCAACGCTGAGAGCTATTTGTGAGTGTGAATCATGTTAATTCTCCCTGAATTAAAAACTTTAACACCAATTAGCATAACAGAAGTTCCCTCCAGCATTGCGTTAATGTCTGCATCCTACACCGCTAATTATCATAGCCGACAGTTTTTTTTCCCTTATTAACCAGGCCGTCAGCAGCAACTCCATCAAACCTGAGTCAATAAAACTGTTATCCGAATTATGTAAAAATATTCTTCTTCTACAAGATTTTCATGATTTTCCTCTTCCACTTCATCCACAGCAACAAAATAAGATGCTACAATATCGTAACTCAATTTTTCATTATTTGCTCCATGCTTGGAGAGCAGGTTAGTCAACTGATATTCAATCTTGCTAATCAAATTAGCCAAACCAAATCTTTCCCTTTAATGGCCATATAGAAAAACCTCAGGCTAGTTGTTTTTGTATGTTAAGTACTAGAGTGAAATAAATAAAAATGAAGAAGAAGATACTGCTCTGGAGGCGACAAAATATGATGGAAAATGGGTCATTTTGTCTTGTGAAAAAAAACAACAAAAACAAAACAAAAAAAACCTAGCACCATCTTGCCTTGTTGACTCAATTAATATTAGATCCATTGATCAAATTTCAATGCTTTTCCACACTGAAACATTCATTAAATCACACAGAAATTGGTTCTGTTTTTCTGATGATCTTGCTACAGTAGGTCTTGGATGCTTTTTGTTGTTGTTTGTCTCAGTGCATATGCAAACAATACTTTCAATGTTGCCTTAGAATGTGGCCAAAAATGGTATCTTATACTTAATCATTCATACCTCCCGAGACAACTCATAATTGATGTCGAGAGTATTCTGTTAGCATGCTTGCTAAGCTAACAAAATATACTCTAAGCATATAACCAAAGAGCATACACACATTTTGGCTAAATCAATTTTAGTTTACAATTAACATTTATTTAATCTATAGTTTTAAGTATTGAGAAAATTATATATAAATCTAAACAATTTACCATACTACCGTGAGTTTTCCATCTTAGATGGGTTTCCCCTCTCCCTCACTGAGCGTGTTGTAGTGCATTATGGGGCCTTCTCTGCAAAAGGATACATGTGGACACACTGCTTTATAATGAACACAAATGGTAGCTTAAGTTATATTTACACTTTGTTACAGTCATGATGTTCACTGGGTTTCGGAACACATTTTCTCAAACATAAACTTGAGGTCAATTGTCGGCCACTATAGGAAGCCTCCAGCAATCCAGAAATGGTGAACTCTAAACATCTCATGACTCAAACTAATTATCTGAAGTTTGAAATGGTTTCAGCTGTTTAGCAATCTCCAGTCAACAACATGATTTAGAGTGGACTACTCGGATGGAGTAGATCTGAGGGGCGATCTTGACTACACCCTTCAGAAGGACCTGCGGTTCCCCAGGGGTCTCCAGTGGCAGCTGGTAATTGCATCGGCCAAGCTGTCTTCTGCTTGACCCGTCTTCTTCTCTTCCCTCATTTTCCCCTCCTCCGTTTTTCCCTTGGCCCGACATGTTGATTTGTTTCCTCGTTATTTTTAGCCAACATATCTGATGGCAGCGACTGTGCCATTCGTCAGTGTCTCTGAACTCCATCGTTTTATCATCCGTCCCCAGCATCCTTCTCTCTGAGGTTCATCCCTCTCAACTTCCATCATGCCGATTCTTGTGGTGTTTTTCCATGAGGTTTTTTTAGTTTTCAGGCTGCTTATACCAATACAGACAAGGACCGCAGACTCTCGCTGTCTGTCTCTCTTCACTGATGCATATGAAAGGTTAAACCATGTTAATGACTGCATGGTGCCAATGGGAGAGTGCAGGACTGTGGGTAAAGGTCAGGACTGCATACAAGCGGAGCATAATAAATGCAGGCTCTCTGGAGGTAAATGTTACTTCCTGTAGTGCACACACGTTCATAATTCCTTGATACGTATTCTAGTTGCCACCGTTTCTGCTTTAGAACTCTTCTTGTAATTAATTGTTGGGAAATGAATAAATAAGTAATTGTCTGGTAATGTAACCTCGGGTGGGATTTCAACTACATTTGCACGGTCCGATTCCTAAATTATTCATTATTTTGAGTAAAAATAAACTAAAATAAATTGAACTCAAAAACTGGTTGAAATAACGCAATGAATTGTTAAAACTGGTTCAACGAACCAATGTGAACGATTCATTCACAAATCTGGCTGATTTGTTTTGCATTGCCTTGTTGAACCAACACTGTCTCTTCCAGTCAAGTCCAAAAACAACGACTTTTCTAAAAATGGCAGATGACATGTAAAGCTCATCGCAGTAGATTTTCCGATTTCCCTTTCATGCTGTTCAGTTTATATTTAGGCAACGAAAATCACTTTACATCAAAATCCTGCACAGTGTGGGGCTGTAGCATTTGCCTACACTTGAAACGCTGTGGAAGAAAAACATGATGAGAAAAAAGCACCTGCCAGGTTTCACAGCTGGAGTGGTGCATGCTGGGATTTCTAAAATGGGAAGCGAAGAGGTCATGCGGTTTCTCTGATATATGAATCATTAACAAATTACTGAATTATTCAGAAACGAACCACACTACAGTACCATCGTTTTGGACATGACACGAAGCTTGTAAAAAAAAACAAAAAAAAAAACAATTTGCTTCTTTTAAGTAGAGATGAAATTCCTGATATGGTGTGACAACTACTGTGAAAGGCGTGGTAATCGTATGCTAACCGGAGCAAATGCCAAACCGTTATATTTACAGCATGACGAGATGGACAGATGGGCGCCTTGGTGAGTTCCACCTTTGTGTCACTGCGGCTGATAGCGAATCCGAGCATCTCAGAGAGCGTTTGATGATGTGGAGCTCAGTTGGAATTAGTCATATAAGGCAGAGGGATCAATATGTCTCTTTGAATCAGTTTGATGGACTACAAAGAAAGAAGGGGGAAAGCCACCGAAACTCTTAAAGTTAGAAGGTTGTAACTCTCGAGTCACCAAAACTTTGAAGAGCAAAGTAAAAAGCCATCAAGGTCAAGACTGATGTGGGTTCAATGCTGAGGTTCATGGACCATCACAGATCTTCGAACACTATTTGGATTTGAGGTATTTAGAGAGCGAGAAGAAAAAAAATCTATGTGTAACATCTTGGTCGTTTCTTCTAGACTGCTGTAACTTGAGGTGGATAGCAAATTGGAGACTTATGAGAAGACTCATGTTTCTCATATTATTCTTCTGAGAAAAAGTCCCCAGTAATCTCTCAGGTGTCTCTTTTCGAAAAGATCTCGATGCCTTCAATCAAAAGTAAGAGATCCCAACATAAACTCAAAAGTGTCGAATGAACAAATGAACTCTTACATTATATGATAACTGGTTACATGATAACTATCCTTTTAAGTTACCGGCTTATCAGATTTTCCTCTCAAGAAGAAGAGATCTCAACAATATCTTAAAACGAGAGGCCAAAGTATGCAATCAAACAACATGGATCTCAGTACGAACGCAAACATCTCTCATCAAATTCTTCAAAGAATTAAATATCTTCCCTACACCATTCACATTTATTTTCTAGCTTAACGGTCCGATTTTGAAGTTTTCAAAGAAATCTGAAAAATATCTGAGATGAAATTGATAATTAAATTGAGAATGGGATTAAATCGCCTAAACTTTGAAGTAGCACATTTTGAGAGACACAGCAAAATACCCTTTTGAAACTGCTTTGGATTATGGGCCACAATATAATTTTATTTTTCCTTTACCACAGAGCTTATCAACATTCAGACAATCATATTAGAGCTGAGGTGATTCCACAGACACAGTACTAGCTAAATAAGTACATCTCACAGCCCAAACTCTAGCCTGAAATATGATGACCTGGAAGCATTAGATTTCATAGGGATTTGTATCGCTGTGAGCTTGCATTAAAGATACCCTCCATACAGCTGTTCCTGGGAAAAGAAGCTGTCATGCAGATTTTTCTGCAAGAGGTTTTGAGCAGACAAACAGAAGATGCTGCCTGCTCTGTGGAAGGGGAGAAAAAAAGGTGCAAACCTGCAAGTGTGGAAGAACAAAACAAGCTATTTTAATGAGACTAACAGAACTGTTCCCAACTGTAGATGTGTAGCTGGCTTTGAGGAATGAGTGTTTGTAGTTTGAGACCTATAGTATTCATAGAAAAAAAAAAAAAACTTTAACATCTCATTGGGATTTATTACCGTAGGGGCAAAGACCTGACTGCATTACCATGAACTGCAAATGTAAGAGAGGTTGAAAACACTTAGCACTATTTTTTTTTTTTTTTTTTTTTTTGATTATTCAAAGTGAATGTGCAATTACAATAATGTCTTTACCTGACTGTGGGGAAAGGGAATATTCTGTCAGAGCAACTAATGCTAAACTATGGAACATTTTACTATACAAAAAGCCATTAAAAAAGAATAAAATTACTCCAATGTCTTTAATTTTCCATAATGTGATCTGAATAAACATCTTACCCACTGTATGCTCCAGCAACAACCCAAAATCCCCTCGAAACCACATACAAGGTAAAAATAACACTAGCATTATCAAGTTTTTGTTCATTTTTCTCAGAAAATACAGCATTTATCAACATACAGCAAGCAAGTATATATAAAGTCAGGTGGATAGTGTTTGCTCACATTGATGAAAGCTTACGAAAACAAATACTTTATTAGTCTAATGTGCACAGATTAATCATTCAATGCAAAAACAAATTTATTTAAAAAACAAATTGAGGTCAAATTGTTTTTTAAAGTAATTGAAAATGTTTTTCACTGTGAAAACAATCATTTAACTACTGTAATATGAATCTAAAAAACACATGGAGATAAACACTATATTGTTATATGAGCAAATGGTAAAACATGCGAAATTGCACTTTTTAAAATAATAAAGTTATTCTCTCTCTATATATATATATATATGGTAAATATCTACTATGATTTACCAATATAAATATGGTAAAAATACAGTCAATTAATTGTTTCAAATTTACACATTTATAATGTACTTAATTATATTTTCATATTAAATGTATTATATTAATTTAATTGTATAAAATTATATATAATATTCAAGTATTGTCGAATAGATACTTTGACTTAAAGCAAAATTTTGAAAGTATGCATACTTTAACTTAAGCAATGTTTCTCAGTTCTTTTTACAACCCTGGAATCCACTTGTATTCAAAAGAGCTATTTCTATATGACAAGACGCTTTGGTCATCCCTTCAAAGCTGTTGCACAAGAAAATAAAACGCAGGCTAAATCGACAGAGAACGGTGGATTCTGTGAGATGACTGAATCGAATCTGTGTGACTGCATGAACTGCCGAAGCTTTTCAAAGTCTCGTGTAGGAAAACAAAGGAACTTTAAAGTCTCTGTAAGGGATGATCTCCTTTGTCCTTGTACTAAAAAAACTTTCTTTGTAACACAGGCAGGAAATAAAAAACATGCAGGAGTCAAAGAAACTTGAATGAAAGAGATGTAAATAAGTGTGAGTACAGTATGTCAAATTCTTAGATTCAAACTTTTTCATTGAACATTTCCGAAACCCAGAGCAAAGATCAGTATTAAACATTCTCGAATGCGTTTCAAAGAGACGCTTCCATTCTTATCAAAATAAATGTTATCTTTTAACTATAAATAAACGTGCTGCAGGGCATTTCTAGACGATCTTTGTGAAGTCTCACGCGTCAGTCTTGCGAGAAGAGTGCAAAGTGCAATATAGGTTGGGTTTGAACAAATCAAAGCATGCTTCTATACTTTTCGTCTGAGACGTGGCATCCAAAAAACACAACCTGGATCAATGCAGAGAGAGTGAGAAGCTTGGCAAAAGAAGAAAAGAATATAAAAGACAGATTATGTGCACACCGCTTACCTCATCCCAGGGGTGCGACTGAATGATCTCGCTTTCGGGAGTTTCAAATGAAAGAAAACGTGCCTCACTTTCAGTGTTTTTATTCATGAGAGCAAAAGGAAAAGCTTTCTCGCCGTGCTTTTAAAAAGTGAATGGTTTTTCTGTCGAGATATCGAGCAATTTGAGTTGATTAAGTATGTATGAGTCATTCGGTGAAAAGACAAGCCTGGTATGTGTTGGATTAAGATTAAGAGATTATAGACACAGGAACCCAGCTCGTACCCAAAATGCACTTTAAAGCTATGAAGCTCAGACTTGTTTGTTTTACTATTTTTTTATGTCAAGCACCAGAACCGTATTACTTAACAAATATTTAATGAAGAGTCCAAATAGCTCATACAAACATCACAGTAATCCACACCACTCCAGTTCATCAGTTAACATCTTGAGAAGCGAATGGATGTGGGTTTGTAAGAAACAGATCCATTATTTAATTGTTTCTAACTTCAAACTGTTTTTTTTTTCTGGCTAAAATACAAGTCCACTATCCATAACATTGCTGTCTTCGAAAAAAAAAAAAAAAAGGAATCTCGTCTGAATCGGGAGAAATATACACAGATCAAGCACCATTTATGAGCAAAAACAATCAAAAATAGTTCTAAACGAATATGTGTGTGTACTTTGATGTGAGAGGACAACAGGAGATGGACTTTTTCCATTGAAGAATGCTGTAAAATAAAAAGTCATCATATAAACTCCCAATTTGACATATTGGGACATATAAAGTCATAACTTTGAGACACAGACAAAACTTGTAAGATTTAATACCACAGATATGAGGAAAAAAAGTTACATGCAATAGCTTTACAAAAGTCATGCAAAAACCGATTTTACAATCTTGGCTTTAATCATACCAACTGCAGGGGGAAATGTGGTTTGCTCATTTTCATAAGGTTGTCTAATGCTGCTGGACTGCAATATGAAACTCCCTGTTGGGCCATGTTATTGCTTTTAATTGGCTAATTCATTTACGTTAATTCACTTACACTACCGTGGTATTCTGTAAAGTCTGCACACATTCGCACGGCCGCACACACACACACACTCTGAGTTGAGTGAAGCCCTGTGTCGAGACTCCACAGCGACTCTCCTGAGGGCATTTTTACCCAAGAGTTAATTATACGTGCACTCGTGGGCTGAATGTTAAACAGCACTCCTTTCTTGGCTGGAGTGTTTAGTTTGTATTGGCAATCCATCTAAAATGGGGCATGTTTAAAATCAGTGAGTCCCAGTAAACCCGTACACGACTGCCCCATCATGTTAAAACGGACGTCCAGTGGATAACTATAGAGAGTCAGCCATGTGTCAAACTTGTCGGCTTAGCTTAGCATTCCGCTGTAAAGAATCAATAAAGCAAACCACAAAGGAAGAGAGTTTTTAACAATGTATATTAACTTGCACTGTACAAGTGAAAATTCACATGCTAAAAAAAAAAAAAAAACATCAATCAGCAAAGCTCTTGCAAACTCCAGCGCTTCAGTTTGAATACAGCACCACTGTCGTAATTTCCATTTCATGAATCATTACAGAATCGTCCACAAGAGTCTTGTGTTTGTGACTAGCTTTTTTTGCTCGTAAATCCTCGACTGGTTTGTTCGGGGAGAGCAGCTTCATATCATCCCATTGTTGTTAGGTTTTAAAGAGCTCTATGTGTGGTAGTCTTAGCCTAGCTAAGCAGATTACACTAATTGGTTCTGGTAGCATTGAGGCTTAAACTTAATGAATATCAAAATGTTAGCCTGATTCGTTTCAACTTAAACCCATGGGGACTGCTGTCCATAGCAAAGGATGTTGTTGATATGAATGTTGCAATGATCTGAATTAAAGTTTAAGCTTACTTAACTCTTCATTAGTTTAGACATTTAATCTGAAATTATATATATATTAAAATTAAATTAAATTAATGCATTTAACAGTCGCTTTTATCCAAAGCGACTTACAATGCATTCAGGCTATCAAATTTACATATCATGTGTTCCCGGGGAATCAAACCCCCAACCTTGCGCTTGCTTGCTTGCTAGCGCAGTGCTCTACCAGTTGAGCTACAGGAACACATATATATAACAGTAACACTCGGTCACTGTTTAAACCATACATTTATGGTTTAAACTGCCCTGTCAATCATCTTATCACAGTTAACATCATTCACATTTTGTTTAATTTGATTTCCTACCGTATTGGAGAGAAATTAAGAGATACGTTGATCTGCTAGTCGCAGGTCTATCTTGCCGAGAACTCAGCATGATAGCATGTTTGCATAATGATGCATTTAAAAGTTAATGACCAAACGTATCATTTATAAATGTAACGGTGTTGCTGTAGATTAAATATAATGTGGATAAAATTACATTTATATTCTTTCATCAGGTTAGAAATGGATTATCACCCATATGTTTATCTACCTGTCCGTTGGTTGCATATATCCGCTATGTTTGTAGTTTTTCAAACAGTTTTAATGTGTTTAATTTGTAATTCTAATTGAATCCTCGTCCGCCGCACAATGTGTTCTGGGCAATATTAGGTCAGGTTTTAGGCTACATGATATGAGCCTGATTTTGCCACCATTTGCTTGAAGTAGCTAGTCGTGGGGATTAGTAAAAGACAATGTACGCAAGATTATATCGTTTCAGCTCGTGTAGTGTGTCATAGTGGACGACAACCGATTCTGCATCTGCAATGCTTCACGACATCATGACAGAAAGACTAGCATGTTTAATTTTTCATCCACGACAAGTTCTGTCACATTGGTGACGTTGACCAATAGCAGCACAGAAGCGCTTTCATACACAGTTTTCAAACAGTGAAACGAAAAAGAGTTGATTGTGCTGCTAGGTGGAATTATGAGATGGAGTAAAGGTTCATGGAGCTGTGGTAACAGTACTCCTGCCTGTATGATGTGTCATCAGGGAAATATCACAATGGAAAAAAAAAAAAAAATGCTGGCGAACAATACTGCCTTCTCAATGACATCATGTGCGTCATAACCACTAGGCCACGGGAAGTTAGAGAGTTTGTCTAAACCTGGCATTAGCCATTAGTGTGCATTGGAAGTAGTAGACCATCCGGGATACTTTGGCATACTTTTTAAAACATACTATGATTTGGGACATACTAACTCTATTTTCAAATACTATTTAGGATGGATAGTATCAAATTGGGATGCATGCAAGTTACTGACTTATAAATACATATGAATAAAATATATACTGTGAATGCACTTTAGGTTACACCTGTTGGTTAAAATGAATGAACGTAACTGTTAATTTCTTACAGTACTAAGGAATTAGAATTGAAAATAAATGTAATTTTATAGCTACTTCTTTTGTCTTTGAAACATGTCTAAATATACTACTGAATTAACTGACTTGCATTTATGGTAAACTAAAATATACTTCAGTATTGTTTATAAAATGGTTCATTCTGGTCCTTGATTCTGATTGGTTGAGCCAAGTTCTAAGCTGTTGTAACTTACTCTACACCTTTGTTTACATTTGTGTTGCTCGGCAACCACTTTATTGGAACCACAATTTTTTTTGAGGAACTACATTGTTTGGCTGAAGAATAATGTTTTTAATATTATCATTACACTTTTTATTTTGTGAAACCTTACTAAGTATATGGAACAACTGTTTAATAAAAGCAATAATCTACATGAAGCCGTGGTTTACTGTGTATTATTAAACTTCTAAGGGGCGTTGTTAGGCAAGATGTGATTTGTAAACCACAGCTTCTTTGGGCTTATTACTTAATTTTATTAAAACCTGTATGTCATGTACAGTTTTTGAATGTTTTAAGAATGACACAGTTGAAATGAATTCACAATCAAGTACATTTAAAATATATTAACTTTAAATGTAACAGCACATAGCACAGGTAAAAATATAATCAAGTATTCATGTTTGTCAGCACATCAAAATAAGTGCTTCTATTTACATTTAATTTCATGAATATTGCATCTGTAAGTATAGTGTTTTAAAAATATACTTTTAAGATTTGAAGTACACTACAAGTGCACATTTAACATACTGTAATTAAGCTCAATTGCACAATTACGTTACAGATGACATCCAAGATCTCGACTAGTTTTCCCCTGGTGACAAATGTTTTGTCTAGCATAGCACCATCTGCCTGCTATTAGACCAATGCCGGGGTATCACTGCTGACGAAAGTTGTGTAAGTTGTCAGCCAGACAAATGGTTTTGGGGCTCTCTGAGGTGAAGAGAATGATGGGATATACTAACACACCTAGCATGGCTTTTCAACAAGACATACGTTAAAGGAACATAAATCAAAGATGGTCCAAGACAAATGCACAAGTTGATGTACTTGGCTACTCTATGAGGTAAATAAAATTCTGATGGTGCAAGATGTTATATAACATTTAACAGTCAAGATTGCTTCACAGGCTGCAGTGACATGCAGCTAAGCAGAAACGTTAAGATTTTATATATATATATATATATATATATATATATATATATATATATATTTCTGTTATTATAGCATCATCGCTGACAGTTACCATCGCCTCATTAAATTAGATGTCATTCAGTCCTAACCCTCAACACGTCTAATTTAACCAAAGCTGCCTCAGTTTTTCGGCGACGCTCTTCGCCTTGAGTGTGAAGATTAGCTTTGCTGACAGTCAGTGACAGCTTTTGTCAGTTTTTTTAATTCTTAAGCTGCTTGACAGGTACTATGCCGGCAGTGTTCTTGGTTGAGTTCCTGTGCTAATCAGAAACCCAGGCTTCTCATTATTCTTTGCCTTTCAGCACATGTATATAAGTGTGATAGAAGATGCCCGCTCATTCTCATCTATAATGCTGCCACAGTACACATGGAGTTGGCAATGTTTTGATCACTTTTGTGGTGTTGTAAAGCCTCAGCTCACCTCAGCTACTCCGGATTGCTGAGTCAGGCTTATCCAGCAGTGATAGCCCAGGTGCAACTCAACGGTGAAGGGAGGGGCTTCTGAAGCTGTAGATAGTTTTTTTTTTTTTAACCCGCTTGGCTGGATGACATGTTTCTTGGTCTCGTTCAAGGTGTGGATGCAATAGTCTGGAAGACTGGATAATGGTCACACAATGGTGGACATTTTACAGATAGTCTGGAAATGGATTCAGTACGCATCTCGAATAATCAAAATATTAATGTAAAGTTTTGAATGTGGTCCAAACCAAAGCTTGAGATAATTCAGTCCCTCCAGAAAAACGCAGATTTTTTGTGTGATTGTTGCGGGCAAAAATCCTTGATTTTGCGGCACGTTTTCTTAAAAAAATGTGATGGAATATGCGGGATATTTTTGCTATTTTATGCAATGAAATTGAGTGAACTTGCAAAAACTGCGGTTTGATGAAAAAGAGAAAAAAAAGGTGATTCCCCCAACACCTTTTTCTCACTAGGCTACTA
The DNA here is from genome assembly GCF_003368295.1 of Carassius auratus. Lineage (NCBI taxonomy): Eukaryota > Metazoa > Chordata > Actinopteri > Cypriniformes > Cyprinidae > Carassius > Carassius auratus. The sequence goes on from NC_039289.1 coordinate 3,056,637, forward strand.
CCTTAATTTAAAGAGTAATTACTTATTACTTCCTATGATAAGCGAGCATACTAAATCACAGAATATTTAAGTTGCAATCTCTTACTGCAACGTGAATTATTTTACATACTACTAATATAATTACAACTGTAAGTTTTTGGTACTGTTCTGTAACAAAAAAGTGCAATCTTACAACTGTAAAGTTGCATCAACTTCTGAATGAAACTACAACAGTGTTAGTAGCCTAGTGAGAAGGGGGTGTTGGGGGAAATCACCTTTTTTTCTCTATTTCATCAAACCGCAGTTTTTGAAAGTATCAATATATTCAAAGTATTCAATATAATTTGGCTCCACTGTCATGTACCAAATCGGGAAACTGGTTCACGCGTTCTTTTGCACTTATTTTTTGCACTTAAGAATGATTTGCACGCTTCAAGTTTCACCCTGGTTTCACCACGGGGTTTGCGGATGATGTTCACGTCACTTAATTACGTCACTTCATAAGGTTCCCATGGCAATAGGGGGAAAATGGCGCTTTACTTGGAAACTCAACATTTTTCAACTTTCTGCTAATTTATATGTGAGTTTTTTGCAACAAAAATACAGGGATTATGAAATCATGCTAGCCCCGCTTATTTTGCTTTCTGAAATCGGCAATTTATGCGGCAAAAGAGCGGCGTATTTGAAAAAATGCGACCCCGCATAAATATGCGGCCTTTGGCTGATTATGCATAAAATCAAGCGATCACATAATCGCGTTTTTCTGGAGGGACTGATAATTATCATCTACTATTTAACTCAAGCTACAAACAAAAACTACGACTTAGGCTTGATACAACTACGTATTAATGTCAAAAGCAAAGTTTGAGACAACTAGGCTATTATCTAGTACTTAACTCAAATTACAAACAAAAACTGTGGTGGTGTGGGGAAAAGTTAAAAGCTAAAAAAAAATTTGCGATTTCTTTTGGGTTGGGACGCCGCCGTTAAAAAACTATGACCAAAAATCTCTATGATACTTAAAGAAAGTTTACCATTAGCATTCCCATTTATATCTCAATAGCTGCTGCTCAGCTACAGCATTTTTTCCTTGAGGTATGTTTTTTTGAAACCTTCCATTTATTTGTGGAGTACAATTTATTTATTTGTTTTTTTCAGAAAACACAGCTATTCCCTAAATAGCATGCATTCTGCCCTCACAATTCTGTTATTCCGTCATCCACCAGCAGGAGCAAACTAGCTCAGTTAAGCAAGACGTTAAAGCAGCAAAGAGATTCTTTGAACTCTTGGGAATCTGTCACAATCTCATTTATTTCTTCATCCCTTTCTTCCTAAAGAAGACTCGTGACTTAAAAGCTGCTTTTTATTAGCATAAAAACGTTTGCTTTTGTCAGAGACCCATTGTAGTAAAATTGGATGTCACCTGCTAACAATAACTGCTGTTACCCCTATCAGGGTATTTTGGCTTCTCATTCTGACATTTTTCTCCTCACTAATGCTTTGCCTTTTAAACAAGGAAATCGTGGAATCCCTTGAGCTCTCAAACTTTAAATGTGCTTCGTTCTTGTCATATCAAGCTGTCTGAACGAGACTAAGTCAAATCTAAATGAGAGGGTTGCCACGGTCTATTGAACACTGCAATTTAGCCTCAATAAAAGCCGTCTTACACAAAGTGAATCATTTGTGATAACAACTGCGATTGGAAATCTTCTTAAAGTCCCTCTTCTTGCTACCACACACACCAGCCAACGGTCCCAGTCCTGTCTTGATCAAGTGTGACTCTTAAACTTGCATTCGAGTTCTCTGACTGTGGTTGTAAACGTGTGATAAATTTTCTCCATGTTATCTTTTAGCCACACAAAGGTGCATCCGGGGCCAGAGATGGCTTTATTTGAGTCTCGGTGAAACAAGCATATCTCTATTGTGCAGGAGAAGGTCTCTAGCATAATGTTGTAACTGGAAAAATGACCAAGTCTGGTTCCCAGAATATACCACTGAAATTCACAAAGCTTGGGCAAAGGCGTAACCCCATTTCTTAGAGGAAAATAGACTTACTGTAGTCTCAAATGAAAGCAGGGGCACTCTGTTTTCTCCATGTCATAGTCATTCTGTTACTGAGAGCTTTCTTTAACCTGTTAAATCAGGGCTGAAGGAGAGATGAGAATCTGGGGCTGGAAAGAGGATAATTAAGCTGTGAAGGGTTAGAAACCAGAGCTAGAGTCGGAGTCATCAATGAAGAAACGTTATTACATCTTTCGGATTATTATTAAAGTAAAGGAATACAGGCTGTGATGGTGACCAACTTTGAACAATTAAAGACAGAATTGTTGGATACCATGCATCATGACCATGATCAGTAAGCTCACATTATTCAAGCCCTAAAACCCTCACATCCCGAAGAATCACAGAATGTTTTCCACAACTCATTTTACTTTCGTAATCTGTTGTGCTCTTGAGGAAAACAATGTCCAATGAGAGAGAAAGAAAAGTACTATAGGTCAGGACTTGATTTGATCTTGATGTTAAATTACATCTAGGTTCAGGTACCTAGTCTAGCAGCCAGGCATTTAGAAATGAAGGGTTGTGCTGTCAGCCAAAAACCATCAGGCAGATTGACGTTGACCTCATTAATTTGTTCACCATTCTTTGTCCTTCTCTTCCAGTGTATCACTAAGCTCCTTCTAGGTCAGAAACTCCTCGAGTACAGTAATCCTACTAAATGGTTTATTATGGTTCTTACTAGCAGTCCATTAAAAAAAACGATTGCCAAAGGACAGGAAAATGTGAATGCCAACAAGTCGGAATCAATCAAAACCCAGTCTACATCTCCCATAATAATGCTTCAGAATCCTCATGAAAATTCATAGCTTTGGGTAAGACGTAGCGAGCGTATCATTAACTAATGTGCTAGCCATCCCAGCGCTGTTTGCTCACATATCCCATTGAGTCTAAAGGGAAGCGGAAAAGCATAATTGAATTAATTTCTGCAATCTTTGCTCTCTTCGAGACCAGGGTCCATATGTTTAGCCATTTATTGTTGGAGCTAGGAACAGTGGAGTGGGGCTCTTGAGTTCCAAAAGACCATTCGACCCTCCTTCACAGCTGTCAGAGTTGCCAGCGCGGGTTTTGATGCAGGTCATCCATTCCTCTCAGCATGCTTGGTCTGCTGCCAGAGTATATCTGCTGTCCTCGCTATCTAAGTGCACAATCTCACTCGCGCTCATCTGCCACCATCACTTTGGCTGCCTGGAGGTCAAAACGAGTGCATTGCAAGTTGTATGAAAAAGAAAAAATGTGCAAATTTCACTATGGTAACCTTGTTTCATTGTTGGTGGCTTTAGAAATTAATTGCTAGTTGTCATGTATGAACACCCGAGACAAGTCTTGGTATTTGAACATTGTACATTCATGCGAATACACCTATAATGCACTATGCATAAAATACATTTTAAACAGCACCCTGTGGTGGCTTTTTTTTGTTTTAGTAATGCATAAATCAATCAATAATTTTTTTTTTAGTAATGCATAATCAATCAATCCATAATTTTTTTTAAGTAATGCATAATCATTCAATCAGTCCATCCATCCAACATTTTTTTCTACATGCTAAACATTTCCATATAGAAAAACTGATTCCAGTCTGCACTTTTGTTCACAGAGAATGTGAAACATTTCAAAAGCAGACATGGCTAGATAATAATGTCATTCTGTACACTCCAGTGTTGGCTTTGAATATCTGAAAAAGAAAAAAAAAAAAGAGATTTTAAAGCCTTGCTGTGTATTAAAAAAAATTCAGCTCTGTCTTTTCTAGCATGTAAGTATTTTGCACTCTTGGGGTTAGAATATATTAATTTTGATTTGGGAATCATGATCCAATCAAATGAGGCAGAGCTCAATGAACGCTGGTTTCAGGAGTTTTATAAAGGCACACACTATAACCCTAATTAGCACCTAGGTTTACAATCTGTTTGAATGGCACATTGATTCCCATTAAGGGATGTTGAAATTCCCAACATTACACTTTCCATTCTAGCTAGCCTCTATATTCTCAAACAATAACAATGTGTGCTTTATAAGGTCAAAATTTTTGACATAAGAATAGCAGAAAACATCATTTGATACTCTACCAGATGGAAAGCAAGCCCACATCCAACTGTGAAACACTTGTATACAAGCTTAACAGAAAAGAAATACACAGCCATCAGACCCAGGAGAGAATACAGACTGAAGTCTGGAACTTGCAACGGTGGTGTTTCTAGTCCCCGAGGTGCACATTTTCCCAGAGTAGATCATCCTCTGCAAACAAGAAAGACACACTCATCTGACCCCAGTATCTGACAACCACTGCCTGTCCAGCAGATCAGCCACACAGACGGCGAGTGGGAGGGGGCAAAGGTCACAGCGGAGATATAGTGCACCATCTGACCTCAGTTAAAAAAATATATCGGCATCATATCTTTACTAGAAACTAGTAAAAATAGATATGGGTAGGATTTTATCCATTGGGAATGGATTGGATGATGAAAAGTGGGTGTGTTATATAACAGAATGAAGCTAATCTCATGGGAAAACTATTTTACTAGATGGCGATTTTGGATTTCATATGAATTAGCCTCCAAAACGTAAAATAGTTAAGAATTGGCGTGAGGTATTGTTGGTTGTAGGGAAGGGATTTCATATAAACTTATTTTCAATGAATTTCATTCGTATGAATTTGATTCATACTTATTTGACTTTGTATGAAAATTGTAGTAAAATCATTCATTTAGGATGAATGTGTTCAATGGGAATTGAATGAAAACATACAAATTTCATAAGCCTTAAACAAATGTGACGAGCATAATTTTGTATAAAAATACAAAAAAATACTAAACGTGTGAAAAAAAAAATTGTTAAGGTCAAGCCCTAAGCACAAACATGACTGGGGCATAGTTAAAAAATAAAAATCAATATAAAAAATTTAATTTAGTTATGAATTGCCATGAGATGGTGTTGGCTATAGAGAGGCGATTTCATAGAAATTCATTTCATAAAAATTTTATGAAGTGAATTATATGAAAATATAAGTTTTTTTTTTTTTTTAAGAAAAAAGCAAGCATAAATGTCTTGTGATTTATCAGTCAATTTCATTTTTTTGCTAAATAAAAAGTATTTACAAATATAACATTTAAAAAAAAAGTAAAAATAGTGTGCACTAACAAATCTGTTGTTGTAAACCGAAAGCCATTTTCTGAGCCAGGGAAGTGGCAACTATTCAATGAAATGAGACATTTGCATTCATTTTTATTTACATGTTTGTCGATTCAACCTTGTTATCCGGGTTAGAAGGTGAATAGAATGGATTCCTCCGAGATATGACAAATTGCGGTTGACATTTCATATCACATTCTCTCACGAAACACAAGCAAAATCTTTTTTAATTACTTTGGTCCACACGAATGAATTCTCAAGTAAACAGTTTATTGTTGCAAGTAATGCAACCTATCTGATTAAAGCTGACATTTTCTCTGACATAAAAAAAAAGCAGAAAGAAATTATTACTATTATGGTTGTTTTGTTTGAGATTTAACACTTTTGTTTGTATTTTACCTGGTTTCTCACTACAAGTGTTGTGGAGAGTGACCCACTGGTTTGGGTTAGATGAGTTACTAAACAGCACCCGACAATTATATTTTTTCGCTGCTGAATGAAAGGTAAGCTAATATTACTGTAGCTTCAGTGAGATCCTTATCTGGCTGGTAACTTTACGAAGGGCTGAAACATATGAAATAACAGCAAAAAAAACAAAACAACAAATTCTGTGATTGTTGTATACGTCTCATGACTGTTTTAAACTAAAAATATTGATTTCTTTCCACTTTTACTACTTTCCATCTGACTGGCATCAAACACCAATAATAATAAATAAATAAATAATCATATGATAAAAATAAAACACATTTAATTTAATACATTCATTTAAAAAAAATATAATAAAATGTAACAAAAACAATGCAGAATATATAGTTCTGTATTTGGATATATTTATTGTGCAATATTTTTTTTTTAAAATACAAATTTTAAAAATAATAATATTACTTTTTATAAAAACATTTGATAATAAAAGTAATAAAAATAATACTAATTATTAAGTCAGAATTTTAAATGTGTATATACAGTATTGTTCAAAATAATAGCAGTACAATGTGACTAACCAGAATAATCAAGGTTTTTCGTATATTTTTTTATTGCTACGTGGCAAACAAGTTACCAGTAGGTTCAGTAGATTCTCAGAAAACAAATGAGACCCAGCATTCATGATATGCACGCTCTTAAGGCTGTGCAATTGGGCAATTAGTTGAATTAGTTGAAAGGGGTGTGTTCAAAAAAATAGCAGTGTGGCATTCAATCACTGAGGTCATCAATTTTGTGAAGAAACAGGTGTGAATCAGGTGGCCCCTATTTAAGGATGAAGCCAACACTTGTTGAACATGCATTTGAAAGCTGAGGAAAATGGGTCGTTCAAGACATTGTTCAGAAGAACAGCATACTTTGATTAAAAAGTTGATTAGAGAGGGGAAAACCTATAAAGAGGTGCAAAAAATGATAGGCTGTTCAGCTAAAATGATCTCCAATGCCTTAAAATGGAGAGCAAAACCAGAGAGACGTGGAAGAAAACGGAAGACAACCATCAAAATGGATAGAAGAATAACCAGAATGGCAAAGGCTCAGCCAATGATCACCTCCAGGATGATCAAAGACAGTCTGGAGTTACCTGTAAGTACTGTGACAGTTAGAAGACGTCTGTGTGAAGCTAATCTATTTTCAAGAATCCCCCGCAAAGTCCCTCTGTTAAAAAAAAGGCATGTGCAGAAGAGGTTACAATTTGCCAAAGAACACATCAACTGGCCTAAAGAGAAATGGAGGAACATTTTGTGGACTGATGAGAGTAAAATTGTTCTTTTTGGGTCCAAGGGCCACAGGCAGTTTGTGAGACGACCCCCAAACTCTGAATTCAAGCCACAGTACACAGTGAAGACAGTGAAGCATGGAGGTGCAAGCATCATGATATGGGCATGTTTCTCCTACTATGGTGTTGGGCCTATTTATCGCATACCAGGGATCATGGATCAGTTTGCATATGTTAAAATACTTGAAGAGGTCATGTTGCCCTATGCTGAAGAGGACATGCCCTTGAAATGGTTGTTTCAACAAGACAATGACCCAAAACACACTAGTAAACGGGCAAAGTCTTGGTTCCAAACCAACAAAATTAATGTTATGGAGTGGCCAGCCCAATCTCCAGACCTTAATCCAATTGAGAACTTGTGGGGTGATATCAAAAATGCTGTTTCTGAAGCAAAACCAAGAAATGTGAATGAATTGTGGAATGTTGTTAAAGAATCATGGAGTGGAATAACAGCTGAGAGGTGCCACAAGTTGGTTGACTCCATGCCACACAGATGTCAAGCAGTTTTAAAAAACTGTGGTCATACAACTAAATATTAGTTTAGTGATTCACAGGATTGCTAAATCCCAGAAAAAAAAAAATGTTTGTACAAAATAGTTTTGAGTTTGTACAGTCAAAGGTAGACACTGCTATTTTTTTGAACACACCCCTTTCAAGTAATTGCCCAATTGCACAGCCTTAAGAGCGTGCATATCATGAATGCTGGGTCTTGTTTGTTTTCTGACAATCTACTGAACCTACTGGTAACTTGTTTGCCACGTAGCAATAAAAAATATACTAAAAACCTTGATTATTCTGGTTAGTCACATTGTACTGCTATTATTTTGAACAATACTGTATATATATATATATATATATATATATATATATATATATATATATATATATATAAAAAAATCACATTCATACAGAACATCCAAACCTTCAGTTTCATCCCTCAAATTGAAGCAGACTGTTCAAAAAGTCATTTTGCTCATCTTCCTTTTCTCTACCTAGGTGATTGCCAGATCAAAGTCACTCAGGCCCGGGCCTAGAAAGACAGAGACACTTTATCATATAAAGACTTGCTTCCAGTCATGATCATTACCCCACATAATTTACAATCACACCCATCCTGGGAGTGCGCAGATAAAGGTGCCTGGTAATTTAGTGTCTTCCCTTTCACTTATATTTCTCTACCTGTCAGCACTAGCTAGCAAAGGAAAGATTTTCATTAGAATACGATCCCTCGAGCTACTTTTTTAACTCTCAACTGCGAGTAATTGGGGTGAGTGTTGGTAACAGTCATTGGCGTCAGATGAGTAACAGTCATTGGCGTCAGATGACTAGCTGTGTTTTCAATCTCAATTCTCAGGTCAGTTGCTGCCTTAGGAAAACGGTTTTTAAGAAGTGACACGTGAATTATGAATCTGTCAGGTATTGTCTTTTTTTTATGATGTCAATTTACTAAATCATAAACTTCAAGAGGAATCGTTACCAGTTAAACTGGCTAAACAAACTGCTAGCACTGTTTATGAAGTAAGTATTCACAGACTTATACAGACTTCGTGACTCGCACAAACTATTAATAAAAAACCTAGCAACATGCTAGCAGCTACAAACCTAGGCAACTACTCACAACACCATCATTAATTTGAAAACTAATCAAGTTCAAACTAAATCTTATAGCTAAAATAGTTAATAGACTGCTAGTACTACTTGTGAAGTAAATATTGTCTCGTAATTTAAAATACAGAATGGGCGACTACTGACTCTCAGTAGAATTAGCAACATGCTAGAAGCTACAAAAAATGTGTTTAAAAATCTCAGGCAACTACTCACAACACACTAGAATCATTCATACATAAGGTATTTTACACAAGCAAACATCAAGAAATTTAGTCATTTCTTAATACTTTCTGTATCAAGTTAAATGTCAAATGGTAGAACATTTTTTAAAGTTGCCATGACTTACATTGTTTATTAGCCAGCTAGCGCTGTTTTCCATCTCAATTCTCCAGGCTAGTTTGCCAAGCGAGTGCTGCCTAAGGAAAGAGGTTTTGAAAAGAGCGACAACTGAATAATAAATCTGTCAGGTATTGTTTATTTGAGGATGTCATTTTGCTAACTCAAACTGAATTCAGGAATCATTACCAGCTAAAACTGCTAATTAGACAGTTAGCATGATTTGTAAAATAAATATTTGCTCATAATTTGAAATAGACTTGGGGACCTAAACTACTAAGCGCAAGTAGAAAACCTAGCGACATGCTAACAACTCCAAAGTGCTAAAAACACTACTTACAATTTACCAGCACTATTTTGCTTGTTCATAAACTTCAAGAAGAATGTAGCTAAAATGGCTAAATAGACTGTTAGCACTACTTGAAATGTAAACATTTGCTAATAATTTAAAATAAAGACTTGGACAACATAGCGTCATGCTGACAACTAAAACAGAAGTTCTAAAACACTCATGCAACTACTCACAACACATTGGCATCATTTAGAAGGTATTTTGCATGAGCAGACATTAAGCAATTTAGTTATTTCTTAATACTTTCTGCAGCAAGTTAAATATCAAATGGTAAGACATTTTAAAGAAATCACGACCAACAATACTTATTAGCTAACTGCAGCATTTTTTTATATCTTCTAAGCTATCTCTCTGCACTTTAACCAGTGCTATGTACTTTATTTATTTTAGACAATCAGCTATAGTTAATTGGCGTCAGCGTTGTTAAATGCTCTGGCTGACAAGCAGTGTTTCCCATCTTAATTCTCCAGGCCAGTTTGCAGAGCCTAAGGCTACGTCCAAGCCAGAGCATTCCCTATCCAATCTTTTTTTTTTTTTCATCACAAGAAATATCTGCATTTACATGAAACCACAAAACTGAGACAAACTTATGTAGTATACATGCCAGACCAGTACGTGGTGCTGTAATTATGCCACAGAGATACAGTAAAAAATGGAGAAGAAGACTTATTCAAATGAACATGGACCAATACATTTATTAATCTGTGTTAATGTTAGTTAATAAAAAGACAATCGGTCAGTGTTTGTTCATGTTTTTGTTTCTGTTACATGACGTAGCGGTGTCTAGGGGCAAGACGTGAGCTGATAATGTCATCATTTCAGAAAATATACAGATTCAAAAAGGCAGCATTTTCAGATTTATCCACTCTGGGACTCTGGGAAAAAATATCGGTTTCACTCTGCGAGAACGCTGGATCCATGTGGACGAAATGCCTACACGATTACACAATTTATTCAGCGAAACGCATCTCCGTGTGGACGAGGCCTCGGGAAAGATGTTTTGAAAAGAGGTGACAAGTGAATAATGAATCCGTCAGGTGTGGTTTATTTTAAGATGTCATTTTGCCAACTCATAAACTTCAAGAGGAATCATTAGCAACTAAAATGGCTAAATAGACTGTTTGTGAATAAGCTTGTCATTTTAAACAGACTTGCAGACCTGAACAAACTAATAACTGTTAGTCAGTAAGAAATGTGCTAAAAACATTACTTACAACACACTAGAATCATGGCAGCTAATTTACACTGATAAACACAGTTATTTCATAGCACTTTTTGCATCAAGTCAAGTGCTACATGCTAGGACATTTTAAAGAAATCACGACCTGTGCAATTTATTAGCTAGCTGCAACATGTGGACTAAGTTATCTCTCTGCACTTTAATCAATGCTATCTATATGTACTCTTTTCTTTTTCAGGCCTTTTTTTGCCAAAGTTGCAGGTCATCTCCGCTCAAGCTTTTAATTGATTTTACTGCCGGCAAAGAGCACAATAGGCTGACTATGACTCTTGAGAAATCAAACGTTATATAGTGCAAATGTTCCTTCAAAAGCTTCAATTAGAGATGCCTCTCCTGTAGATGAACTGTATACGATCAATACCGGTCCTTCCTCAAAAGGGTCTCAATTTCCCGCACAAATACAGAAAACACAATCACAGACACACCCTGACATGTGAAACTATTCCCAAAGGGCAAAATTAGCACAACCGTGCAGCTTGTCACAAGCGATGCATGTGAAAGTTGTTGCCAACTCACATCCTGTCCAAGTTTTCGTGACAAATTCTCAAAAGCAAATTCATAAAATGGGTTCATGTTTCATATAAGGATAATCTCCAGATAAATGAGGAGCCTTCAAAGACCCGCAGGAAATATTGTTTTCATTATCTGTTATTGCACTGGAGTTAATGCCATTTGGGTAAGAGTGCTGGCAGTTTAGCGGGCGGCCAAATGTTGTACATATTGAGTTTTACGATTACTTACTGGGAGTACAAAAAGCAGCTTTTAAATCTTGCATTCATTTAGTGAACCTTTCAAACTGATTCAGCTTATTATAAAAATAGAGAGCAGATTGTTAGATTGTTTTTGTCTTTATAATGGAAAATCGATTTTTCTATTTTCAGTTAATTTATTTACTTTTCGAAGGAAGCTAATGAACTCCCCTGGCGTCTATGCTAACTAACTTTTCCTCTCTATTACCAGAGCTGGAAAAAGGAAGAAAAAGTTCAACTTTTCTTCTGATATTTTAAATGGATCTGAATCAGTTCTAAATGAGTTGTTCATGAAATGTATTTATTTTCAGCACAGATTTTGTGGAGAATATTATTATTATTATTTTTGCTTTAGCGAATTGGTCTCTAAAAACAGCATAGAGATCACATTCTTCCAGACAATCTTTACATTTACACAACTGCATGTAAATACAGGAGTGAATGCCCTAAAATACATTTTTGTGTGTGTAAAGAGCAGAACTCACTTTCAAAATTGCTATGACTTAGACCAGAGGTTCTCAGTTCCAGTCTTCGCGTATATCGCTCTGCACATTTTGTATGTTCTCTTATCACTTCAGATATTTGTTCTATTCGACCGTAAGAGCCCCGCGAAGCAGACATCACAGTATATTCTGCCATGATTCCAGTTCGAAGGGAGTGTACTGTATATATTCCATTCAAAGGGAATTGACATGAATTGAATATGAAGCTATATATTTTCAAAGGTATAGCCTATCTGGCTTCTCTAGTAAGTAAGTGCTTATTACACATATTTTGCCTTATTGTTCAGGCTCGGCTCGGCTCACAAAGCATTCCAGTTTATGAAGTTAACGTAGGCAGGTGAAGGTCACAATATTTTGGTATTGGCTTATTTCCAAAATAAAGCAATTGGATTAAAGTTTAAATTGGGCTTGTTCTTATTTGCTTTTTTCTAGCAAGATCTGGCAACACGTACCCGGTACACGGATTTCTTTCACGCAAAAGAGAGACACTCTTATACGAGTTTAAATACGTCATTAGCAACTAGTTGTTCAGGACAAATGCGGTGATCAATACTTGCGTATTTAGGGAGTCAATTTGATCGTAGGATGTGGTTGTCACTCTCACAAACTACAGAACAGTGTGAACTGACAACCAAATTAATTGCAGTGTGTAAAGCCTACTTTACAGACATTTTGTCAATCTTACAAAAAAAAAATTAATAATAAAAATATATTTTTAGTGTTATTGATTAAACAACTCGAGTACAGAAACAGGTCTGAATTGAAACGTCAACACTTAATTTCGAAATGAAACACTTTCCCACCCAATCAAAAAGTGTTTTCGCTATTAGTCCTCTAGACTTTAGTCACAGTGTTGGAAAACAATATAAGATTTCTAGAATTAGATTTGCCCAAACATGTCCTCGGGGACACACATAATATTTCACATGGAAATAAGTGTGAATACTAGGTGAGAGAGAGACAGAGAGATAATGGAGATGGCATGTGGCTGGCGGCTAGTAGACAAGGTTAGCAGGCTGTTGATTTCTCTCAGGTGCTTCGCCGCAGCATTTTTAAGGAGCCACATGCAAAAATCTCACGGGGTTGCCGAGCAACCAGCAGGACAGGGTTGGAAAGACTTTGAAACCCTTTCTGTCACGTTACGCTGTGGTCTGTCCACATACCTTTTACTATAATTGTCAAGTTGACTTTAAAACTAAGCATAATCAACATTGTCTTCCGGTTTCCTCTTAAAGTATCGACCCAAATAAAGTCAGAAACCCCTCTTTTAGCGAACAAACTTGCGTGTTTTGGGCCGCAGCGATGCTGATGTGATGAGGGAAACAGAGGAATGAGCAGCTGATCTTTTCCACACGTCTGTTTAAACGTGTTAATTTATTCTCGTTGAGCTCAGGGAATACTACAACGATTCCTACAACCGTTTTCACGTCTTTATTTCACGACTCGTTGACACCTTTGCGCAAGGGTGATTGTGACTTGATAACAAGCCAGTGTAACAGACTACCTTGATTTACAAAGTTTTCCCTTTGTGAAATTACATCATGCAAATCTCTGTTTTCCTTAGCTTCTAACTGAAAGTTCCATAATTAAATGAATCCCAAACAGAATTATGCGTTAAATGATTTCTTTCAAAAATTAACATATAACAACAACAGCAGCAATTTATATAATAATTATAATAATCATTTTGAATGTTACAAATATTTAATTAATTAAAAATAAAATGTTAATTTCTAATGATTATGCTTAATTATAGCTAGTAAAAATAAACTTAAAGGCATAGGTCACCCAAAAATGAAAATTCTGTTATCATTTACCCCCAGTTTTTTTTCAAATTGATATTTGTTTCTTTCTTCTTCTGAACTCTTGAAGATATTTTAAAGATTTTGTGAAACTGAGTAGTTGATGGTAGCCATTTGCTCCACTTATATTTCCATTTTGCATTATCTTTGGGTAATAGTCCTTCACATTCAGACATATCAAATAAAGATGATTATCTCTCATTTCAATCCACAGAAAGTTATTACCTGCTCCCATGCACTGTCATCAAGCTTTCTGCTGTTTTAAAAAGTTGACCAAAGGGCAAGTTCCTGAGAAATATCCAATGAAGAGAATGATTCATTAGCTAATTGCATTTGTTCATCCTTAAGTATCAAAGTTGAATGAGTAATCCATCCCACACCTTTTGTGTTACAGACATGAATGACACCTCTAATTGTGTGTCGTGCTGAGAAGTGTGATATTACTTTTCTAAGTGATCAGACTTTAGATTTTTTGCCTGGCGGATGATAAAATAGGTGAAAAATATCATAGACTTGCATTTAATGAGGTACTTATGGAAGTCGACTTCTATCTCTGAGTAAACACAGACACAAAAAAAGATGAAAAGTCATATTATAAGATATAAAGCAAAACTAAGATAAGGTCACATATAATATCAATATTAATATGTGTACTCTCATAAGGGAGTCAGTTAGCTATCATTGAGGGATAAACTTCATATGCAATAATGAGACATGCAATGTCATATTATGATATATAAAGTCTTAATTCTGCGATGAAAAGTCATTTTATGACAAAGTCATAATGTGAGGTATAAAGACCAAACTGTGAGATACAAAGTAATACTGTAAGATAAATAAAGTCATATTGTGATAGCCAGTACTGAGACATATAATGTCCAAACTGTGAGATATAAAATCATATTATTAGATATAAAGCTCCATCTGTAAGATATAAATTCATATTGTGGTCTATAAAGCCCAATTGTGAGGTATAAAGTCATAATTGTGAGATACGTCACAATTACAAAAAGTAATTAAGTAATTAGTTAAGGAAAATAAATTAAGGACATGAGTTGTTTTCAGAAAATGTAAAAACCTAATAAAAAAAATTTTCACCCTCAGTTGAGATCTTTTTTTTTTTCATAAATGACAGAATGAATTGCTCTCAGAAGGAAGTGACACACTGCATCACCCCCACATTGTCCCGTTTCTCAAAGCTTTGACCTTTTCTCCATCTCCTCGTTCGTACTCGTCTCTTTTTAGATGCACATCTTTCCGAGAGGAACCTGACAGGTTTGTTTTCAGGTGTTTATAAAGTAGTTTAGTGCATCCTATCGCGGCTCCGTTTTATGTGTGTGTGAGAGGCAGAGATGGCAAGGCGTTTTAGAGCTGAGATAGCACTGTGACAGATGTTTGACTCTCTCTTTTTTCAATAAAACAGTGGGATATGTTCTAACTCTCTTCCACCTGCTCTGCTGTAACATCTCTCGGTTTGAACGAGTCAGCATATGTCGAGCCACCGAACCTACAGGATGTGTTTTAAAGGGTGAAAGACCATCAAAACACCTTTGTTGAGAAGAACAACTACATAGACTGCATTTTCGTGTTTTGTGATAAATAGCTTGGATTCTTTTTGCCACATAAGTTCTCATCCCTGAAAACTTGTAAAAGAGCATTGTGATTATTACCCTCTCAATTTTGCCTCAGATACTGCTCTTAAAGTTCCTTATGAGGAAGAAACGAGACAACTGTTGACGTACTGTTAGAATATAAAGAGTTCAAATGAATATACATAGCAACTCTTTGATGAGAAATGTCTCCGAGTTCAAATTGAGATTGGACATTTGTCTCTTGGCAAATCTGAGAACATTTTTCAGACTACGTTGAGATTTCTTCTGGAGCTCTTAGACAAATGTGAGATTATTGGGTCCAATTTGTGTCAAACCTGAAAACGTTTTTAGACACGGTCTCTACTGGAGCTTCTCAAGAAACATCAACAACTTTGAGTTTATTGTGGCGTTTGTTTCTTTGGTTTCTTGGCAAGTCTGAGCAAATTTTGAGACAATGTTGAGATTTCTTCTGAAGCTCAAGAGACAATTTAGATTATTGCGATTTTTTTCTATGCAAATCTGAGCACATTTTAATCCATGTTTCTCTCCAGTCTACATAAGTGTACAGTTTTTGTTGGTAATTTGTATTTAAAAAAATCACAAATCGCAAAAAACACTATGATGTGCCAAGCCATCAAAAACGAACTGAACCAAACCGAAAACTGTGGTAAAAAAAAAACTAGGTTTGTATCGAACCGTGGGCTAACTGTATTGTTGCATCCCTAAAATAGTTGTATAATCCTAATAAATCTTGACAAGCCTGAATAATACAACAAACAAGGGTATTATACAACTATTTTTGTGATGTGATACCAACACCTAACTAGATTAAACCTACGAATCAAACCTTGACTTCTTCTTGAGCAAGAACGACAATTTTCATTTTAGTTGAACTGCTGTATTCCTTTTTAAAATGCATTTAGATACGGACGTCATACATTTACCCATAATCCTCTACATCTATCACATCTTTTGGAGCCGTATGATTCAGTCTTGTCAACATTTACTCAGCTAATCCTGAACACTTGTGCAATTTAGCTATAAATCAAGCCTTTCTGATCCACATCTGTCACCGATGTGTGACACTGTGATTCATGAATGATATGCCCTTCACCTTAAGAAGAGGAAGGTAGCATAGAAGGGAAAAAAAAGGTGCAAGGAATGGCAGAGGTGTGCATTTATAAATGATGGCGGTGTGAAGCCATTAGTTGGATTTGATCTGAGCTGAGAGGCAGAGGTTTTAGGCAGGAGACAGAAAACCAGAGAGATGATCGATCTGACGAGAGGGGTCGTACATCACGGAGGAAAGAGAGTTTCTGCAGGTTTGAGTGATGATGTGAGATAGATACGGCTGGGTTCAACTCTGCTCTTGGACTCATTTTAATGAAATTACTTGTGGAAGGCCCAGCTTTAAATTAAAAGCTGATATGTGGCCACAACGGCTGCCATCACTTCTGCTCTGGTTAAATCCCATCTATATGCGGAGAGTGGGAGTTTGATGCTTTGTAACACTTCACCTCCGCCCTCTCAGACGGCCATTTTTTTCCCCCATCCATTTTTCAAACTCTATTACACAGCAGGAGTCACTACTTTTTAATTTTAGCAAGCGTTCAATGCAATTCGTCAGGCGAATTCAATTCTTTATCTGACAAATAAATGGATTATCATGAGTTTTTGTGATTGGAACTGCGGCTAGTTTGCATATGGTTTATTGCTGTGTGACCCTGCTAGCAGTGACTAACTACGCTATAGCATTTACTGTTTCCTGAGCAGATTGACTTGTTTTTACATAGCATTTACATTAAAAAAGTAGGGTACGTACATTTTAAGTTTATAGCATCATGCTAATAGCCATTTTCAAGTTCTATTACACAGCGGGAGTCATTCATTTTTAATCTTAAGAAAATGTTTGATGCAATTTGTAGGGTGAATTCTTTATCTGACAAATAAATGGATTGTTGTAAGTTTCTTTGACTGGAACTGTGGCTAGTTGCACAGTTTTTTTTGCTATGCGATCCTGCTAACACTGACTCCAGCTATGCTAGCATATACTATACCTTTACACTGTTTGCTAAGTAGACTAAATTGTTTTTACACAGGATTTGCTTTAAAAAAACAAATCAAGATACATATATTTGTACATTGCTAGCATGCAAGCTAGCAGCATGGCATGACAACGGCTGTGTACGAAGTAACAAAGGCGTACAACATGCTGAATGTAGCGCAACTTGACATATTTGATTAAAACATTTTTAAAGCGAGTTTTTGGACAAATGAGATTTCACCGTGGGCTAGTCAGCATGACGTGAAAGAACAACAAACTCATGGCCCTGTCTTGTTGCTTTAATGTACTAGGCTAGAACATGGTGTTGTATGTAATAAAGCTTGAAAACGACATACAAAAATCATGCTTTGGAATCTAGTTGAAATTACTGCTAGTTTTGCATATGAACACATTCCAAACCGAAACACATTAGCATATATGCAATGCTAAACTGTGATTATATAACCCAGCAGTCCCTTACTCTCATCTGTTTCTGCATAAATTACATACAGGTAATTGGGAACCTTTTTCATGTTTCAGGATTGGAGAAAATAATAAAGAGCATGTTTTCAGGTAAAAGTTTTGATTGGAAGAAAATTTCAAGAGCTTAGTGTAATGTTTCCCACACTGGATCTTAGAACTAATCATTCATCAAATCAATAAACCATAATATTTAATCAATGTTATTTTGACCTATACTTAATAATCCTATATTGAACATAACTGCATTGAATGAGTGTTCATGGGTGTCAGAAAAAAAACAGGAAATAAATTCAGAATCTGTTAACTGAAACTCTTTTGGCAGCTAATTGTGGGCTCCCCTGATATTATGTCAATAACCTGCAGTTAAAATCTAATAGTATCTAAAAAAGAATATCACAGCAAGATTGTATTTTAAATCACACACACAAAAAAAAATCTGCGTACAAAATCAAAATAGATAATTTTTACACTCATTATTAATATTTCAGGTTTTTTTTAAAATCTTCCATCAAATTATTATAACCACCCAAAACAACTTTTATTTCTGATGATATCATCATGGCCTTTTATTTTTCAACCCCTCCCCTCAATCTTCCTGTCATGTAGAGACACTTCACTATCCAATATATATATATATATATATATATATATATATATATATATATATATATATATATATATATATATATATATATATATATTAATTCCCCAACTGAAAATACCATTCAATTGGAAAACAAGTCACTTTGAACATTATGGAAGGAAAATACATTGGGAACACCATTTCACACACTTTGCGGATTGATGGTAAACCTAAAGACAAAAACAAGTAAAACAGTCAAGTTGATTTATTTTGTTCCAGAGTCATTATCTAACAATGTTAATAATGCAAATGTACCACAGATAGTTTATAGCAAAATACTACTACAAATAATATGTGGGGGTGGAATTGATTTTTTGGTTTGAACTGAACAGTTGAACCCTGGCTCTGGAGACCACTTGCAAACAGCAAACTGGGAGTCTATATGTTCCCGTCTACTTGTCTACTCATTACAGGTTTGAATTATCAATGTACAGTTCCCACTTCAATAGCAGTACACCCACTAAAAGAGCCATGCCAATGGATGAACGAGAGAGAGAGAGGACGACTTGAGCAAGACAAAACATATGAAAATATTAATTTTGGCTGTTGGAAACAGATGGGAATTCAAAATGACTCTATAAAAATGGTGACATGAATCCTGCCTTATCGTCCTCCACAACAGGGCGAAAAGTGAGATAAAAAGAGGCCTCAATTTTTTTCCACGTTAGTTGATACACTCAACTTTTGTCCTACAACTTGTTAGATGGTTGATGTTGACACAGAATCCCTTCCTGTCTGTTGCTCTGCATTAAAGACTCAGAATTACCTCGCTACATTCACTTGGACTTTATTTTCCCTGGCACTTAGATACCTGATCCAGTCCCTAAAGTGCTGCATAGGATGCGGAATTCTCCCGCAGAAGCTTTTATCCAATCTTGATTTAATTATTATATATTTTTTTCTTTTAACAAGATCATTTGAAGCTATGCTGCATCGGTATGAAGAAACTCGAATATGACTGTCACCCCAGGATCAACTACAGGAGATCATGTTCAATGGCATAGTAGTAGACTCTAGTTCAGCTCTTCCATTTAGAGAAAACTGATACATGAAGCTTTCTCTTAAAACAAGAGTCGACTTTAACATCAAAACTTGGGTCCCATTTAGCTGTCTTAAATCATACGCTAACATGACGCCAAATTATTGTTCGAACTAGTCAATTACGTCACACATTAAAACATTGGTTGTACTTGGTAGCTCTGCACAGAATGCATGACTTACTTTCATCCATAGTGTCTCTCGCTAATTGTATTTTTACCATGTCATTCATGAAGCCCCTCCCACTGTAAAATCTCATTGACCTACAATATTATTGCGTATAATATAATTGCTTCGTAGTGATTTTTTCACATTGTCTACAATATTTCACTTTTAGTGACAAAAAAACAACAAAAAATACTTGATGTGACTAGTTGACACAAGGTGTATCTCTCTTTAACTCTTAATTTGATGTTATGAAGCTCAAAATGGATTATTTTATGAAATGTTGAGGCAGAAATAAACAGTATCATAATCATGTATGATGAAATCGTTAATTTGTGGTACATTTTAATCAGATTTTTTTTGTCCCAGCCACGTGACTGTCAAAATTCAAATTCTAGCAGTCGATTGGTCTCTATTTCTGCCATGTCATGCATATAGCCCCGCCCACAGTGAAATCCTATTGGTCCAAAAGCCTGCTCCAGCTGTATTTTAAACATCAAATATGTTCCTATTGGCTGTGATTTATTTATTTTTTTGGTCACTTTTAGCATTTCATGTTTACCAAGGACAGAAAATTGAAAATGTTTTAATTGCGTCAATATTTACACACCCTTGTGTCGTTCCAAACCTGCATGACTTACTTTCATCCATGGAGCACAAAGGAAGATATAAGAATATTCACACTGCAAACAGTTTCCCAGTGGCTGTTGAGCTACAAAAAAAGCAGGATAAATGTTAGGACAAAAATATAACTCGGTGTAAAAATAAAGCCAGTGTTTCCCACGTTTGTCTCTATATAGTTCCAAGGCAGACATTTCTAACACTTGACACTTGCTTAATGAACGCAAACCTACGAGAACAAAACTCGATGTTTGTTCTTGTCCAATCCAAGACAAATTCTCAATGCATGTCAAAATCGTTTCTAATAAGTAGTTTGAAAAAAGAAGACACAGAAATGTAGCACATAAAGCTACCAAAAATGTCGGGTTGTTTTTTTTTATATAATTAATTATACATTTATTTACAATACACCTTTATAATTCTAACTCAAAATAGCTCAGAATAAATCTGAAATTAGTGTATATTCTAGTCCATAATATTGTCCATAATAGTCCATAATAACCAAGACTGTTTATGTAACAAGATTTTAGCTCTGTGAAAGATTTTGTTTGTTTGGTGCTTTCTGGGGTGCCAGATATTCTGCCTTGTTGTGGTGGAAGCGTGATGTCCCTTATGTGACGGCAGTTTAGAGAATTCTGCGAACTCAGATTGGCGAATTCTACTAATACAATACTCAAGTCCTTCCAAAATAGGAGTTAATACTTCATATTCCTGCATACG
The DNA here is from genome assembly GCF_003368295.1 of Carassius auratus. Classification (NCBI taxonomy): domain Eukaryota; kingdom Metazoa; phylum Chordata; class Actinopteri; order Cypriniformes; family Cyprinidae; genus Carassius; species Carassius auratus. Next base: position 3,077,461 of record NC_039289.1, read on the forward strand.
GTGAACATTCACAAAGGTTAACCTATACTACCCGCCCACACCATTTATGTTTTTAGATCGATGTACCCAGGGTATCGGAACAAATTGATAAACCATAATGATTTAATGTTAATGTTCACCTAACTGTACAAACTTATTTTTATTCAATGGTGGGCAAATGGGCTTAGCTGGACTAGTATTAGTGCTCGCATGTCATTTTTAAATGTGTGTATATGCATGTATTGACTCAATTTAGTCAATGTTAAATAAAAATTACATTAAATTTATGCATTTAGCAGAAGCTTTTATCCAAAGCGACTTACAGTGCATTCAGGCTATCAATCTTTACCCATCATGTGCTCCCAGGGAATCAAACCCCCAACCTTGCGCTTCATAACGCAATGCTCTACCAATTGAGCTACAGGAACACTGCACGGTACAAAACTGTACTATACTGAACATTGCAGAATGTGCAATCAGTATTGTTGTTTAAAAGGCTTATAAAAAAAGTTTTTTTTTTTTGTTTTTAATAACTGAAATGAAGCTGAAATAAAATTAATTGCAAGTTTAAGTTATAATACTAATACTTAAATAAAATTAAAAGCTATATATTACTATATAAGATACTATATAACACAAAATAAATAGAAAAGCAAATAACAAAAATACTAAAACATATATGAAAACTGAAAATACAATATAAGTTAATTCTGAATATTAATAAATACTATTTAATAGCATAAAAAACAATATGCAGTATTACAAACACGTCTCTGTGTGTTTACATTTTATTACCTTTTAAACACTTTTAATAATTTCCCAAATGATTTGCATTATTAATGTTTGCTGCACACCTTCACTGTAAAAGAGGATTTTTCAAAGCTGTAAAACCAATATTATTGGAGAGAGTTTTACATGAAAATACTATTTTGTTTTTCTATTTAAAAAATTCATTTTTAGTTTAATGTGTTACTTGCAGTTCATTTGTAGTCACTTCTAAAACTTAATGCAAATTTTTGAAAATTATTATTACATTATTTTAATTTTGTCAGTGCGAAAGTATTGCCACCATAAAAAAAATAAAAAAATCCCATTTTTATTTTTCCAGTGATGTGTAGCTTAATTTAAAAAGGCCACATCACATCTTAAACTTCCTGTGAGTTGCTGAAATTGCTCGGTAAGCCGTCCCGCTTCATTTCAGTTTCGGTAGCATGAATATCTGAGATTGAGGATTCATTACCTCCGTGAGACGAAATGAAATCTAATGAAAGGAATGAGCCAATCGTGGTACAACATTCCGGCTGGTGTTTATCCATGCTGAGATGGATTTCGCTGTAAATCGGACTCAGTTCTGAGCCCAGGGCTGTTTGAGAGAGGATCCATCATTCCTGTTCCATCGCGGGACTGACATTTACATAGATCACGGCTAGATAAATATCTAGCATTACTGATTCTTTGTCCTGACGCCACTGAAAATGACAAATGAGGGGGTTGGGTGGGGCGATGATTAGATACCGCCTCGAAGCTTTGCTCTGGTGAATTGTGGGTATTATCAGAGGAATCTGCACATCTTGACCCTTTCCTATGCTATTCTGTTCAGAAGGGGTTTTTTTTATCATGTTGAGTCCGGGAACCAATTATTTTTTGATTATATCTCATCGCGGTGAGGAAGCAATCATAATATGATCTAAGACCATTTTTGAAGCATATACGGGAAAGACCTGGCAACCTTTAAAAGGCTGTGAATGATATTTTGACTCCATTACTTGGTTCCTCTGGAATATAATGCAATAGAATCAGGTCCCACCAGTACAGAATGAATTCTCATATTCCCAGTCTAAGAGTTTATTGTGGACTGGTTTGATGCACTCAATGTGAAACCTTCCCTTCATCGAATCTGTGATTCACAGGGAACTTCATGTTCCCAGAAAACACATCATGGCCACTTCTGACCAGCATATGAGACTTTATGAAAGTACAAGTGAAAGAAAATGTCTGCAGAACATCCTTTCAACATCCTTTCTTTGGTTCTAGAACAACATGTCTTGGAACCAATCACTGACCTCAGATTTTAGGGTTCACACGAGGGCCTGGAAAATCCTTCTAGTGCATCAGAAATAGATGCACTGAGTGAGTCTTAGACTTTAAATATGACATAAAATCAAAATTGACCGTATAACTTTACTTAAAGATCCTATGAAATAAAAATGAGTTTAGTGGGTTGTAAGAACTCATCTATTAGCTTTGAGGCCATTTATATGGTAGAACAAATGACTTTTAAAGTTGGCTAAATAAACGTTAAGCACCTCTACACGTTCCAAATTTACAATCGTGATCTTCTAACAAAACAGATTAAGAAAACTGAGGACATGCCTTGAGATCTACACAGATTTGTGTCCAAATCCACTAGAAAATCCACTAGAATGAGAATTTCCTTTCCCTGGATACAAACTACAACTGATTAGCAATATCATTTAACCTGCAAAGTATGCTTTAAATGCTGTCGGCTATTTCAGATAAAGCACCATCAGGAAATACTCAAAATGTCCAGTTTCCAATTTCTTAATAAATGTTACAGGTTTTCTTGTGCACACATCAATGTTTTTCAAAAAACTTAATCCACAGCTTTTCTGACGTTAACCAAAAACATGTTGGCACTGATATGATACGGATCAATATCAATCCTACTTTGAAAGGTCCAATCAAATCACACTGCATAAAATCCCCACCCATTATTTCACTTTCACCATAAAATATATGGCATAACCATAATTAAATGGCTACTGGTTTTATTTATTTTTTTATAATTCTCCAACCGCCAGCCACTGTTCTGAAACACAACGCCTGCTTTTCATGACCCAATTTTGGACACAATCAAGTCCATATTTCCTGTTCTTTCACCCCACGATTCATCACATAACTGTTAAGCTAAACACATTGCGAATGCTGTTTCGAGTAGTCCTTAGTAAAGGAAACAGAGTGAATGTATGAAGGAGAAACAGAAAGAAGGAAGGAGGAAGTAAAAGAGCCCCATTGGTAACATCAACCACTTTATTTGCATCACTACGTCGTGCTCGCCTGTGGCTGAACAAGACCATTCGTGCTGGATTAGTACTGCACCAGAGCCGTTTGATTGGTCACGGTCCACAGACTGGAGACCGTCAAGTGTTTGTTTGTCTGCCAGAGTGATTCACATGTCCACACATGAACGATTCTGTAATCTCTTTGTTGTCTGGTTAAACAATTAGCCCTGAAAGCAAAAGAGTAGCTTCAAACGTCTTATTCTCAATCCTCCGCGAAGGGCTGAAGACCATGTTTGGGTACAGCTTCTGAGTTTTGAAGCCACCTGATCTTCTAACTCTTAGGAACATTTTTCTAAAACCGCAGCAAAGAACCACTGATATATGAAAAACCACCACGCTGCCTGGATACCACTATAATTCAACATATCTATGTTGTGTACTTTCCGTTCCCTGAATCCTGGATGCTAAAGGACAGTGGTTGGGAGGGTGAAGGTCACTGGCTGTGTCCACAAAGCTCAGCTCACTTCCTGTCCCCAATCCCTGCCCACTGAGTTGGCATCGAACATAGGGTCGCAGCGACTCAGTGGGGATCACGAGGTTTGTACGCCACAGGTCAGATGAAGTACTCTTTCCTGCTGTCTCTCATGGCACTGTGTAGGTCCAACTCGGCCCGGTATCGGAGTTCTGGCCTGGGCTGGTGATCTTTCTCCTTGACGGAGGACATCTGCCGGGTACGCTCGTTTCGATGGCGGTACAGGAAGCGGGTCATCACGGCCACGGCACAGAGGGTAATGAGCACCACTGCTGCTATCAAACCTACGAGAGACAGAATAAGTGAGTGGCACTTGTGCCAATGCGCAAGGGCGAAAGGTTTTCTCATGCAGTTTTCGCTACTGGTTCAAATTGGTCACAAAGATTTGCCACGTTGACCAGAAGAGAGCTGTTTGGTTTGAAAGCATCTTATGACCATTGGTTCTGAAACCACCACTTTCTGTGTACGATGGTCACTGGTGCAGTCACATTCAACACCGTTTGACAAATTTTCACTGGCTAAATGCAGTAATTTCAGTAGGAATCCACACAATTAGGAGATTCACCCAGATTTTGCACCAAATTCAAGCTGGACATGAATTTGCCATGTTGACCAATCAAAAGCTGCTTGGTTTGAAAGTAAATCATGAGTTATGCTTTATAGCTACATTATTGACTATTGACAATTTAGGATGGACTTTTGTTGCCTGTTTCATCTTTTGCACCTTCAAAATACCTTACCGAAAGTTGACATAAAAGGTTTGATTTTACAGCATGTTTGCCTTAAAAAATGGAGCAGGAAAGCAGCACATACCTCCAATTACAGCAGATCCACTTTGGGCAGCGTTCGTAAGTTTCTTCCCTCTACTTCCTGTGTCTGCATGATCTGTCAATAAAGTTTGTTGTGTACAGTGACTCAATTTATTTCGCCATTTCTTGAAAACTTATTGGTCCTTTTACTAACCTGACAAAGATCTGGATGAAGACTTATCCGCCAGCTCTCCGCAATTTGACTCTACCAGGTTACCAAGAACATTAACCAATGAGCTACCTCGATTCAATATGGCCGCCTTGAGAGGAGCCAAATTGTTAAACTGAACTGAAGACAGACAGCCGATGAAACCTCTGGATCCGGCCTGGAGAACCTCCTCGTCTACACCAGCTCGACCTGAGAGAGGCAAGAATACTGTAACTCAGTAGGTTCTTATTTGTCCCAACAACTAGTGCTGAACTAAACCAAACTAGGGTATGTAGTGCTTAATGAAGGATTCCTCCCGATAAGACTATCTCAAGGTGGCATGGTGTGGTGAATTAGTCCGTAAAGCACAGACTCATACATCCACAGCTTTAATCTTGAAGTTTAATTAAACCGCCTACCTGTGACTTTCCCCAATGTCAAAGACCTTATCGTGATCAACTCTTTGTCTGTGGACAGGCTGTATTTCAGATTGGTATCTTTATCAATCTAAAAAGGAGAAGGATACAGAGAAAAAGAGAGAGAGAGATGAAGCGTGACATTCGCAAGATTCTACAAATATTTTATTGGTGTGAGACAAAAGCCGCCACGTGTTAATCTGCAAGACCGTGTGAAGAATACCGATGACATCCTCGAGTTTAAGCTCTGCTCATAAAGTCTGTGCTACCGGTGAACAAAACTGAAATATATCATCAGCCATGCACATCAGGGTACTTTATTTAACTCCGACTGAAAACCAATCTGATCTTAATCAATTGAAAGGAATGCTATTAATGATGCTATAACTTTCCCTCAGCAGCATCAGGAATAACTCACGAAACATGAGCGGAACTCAACTCCTTTGTGAATTGTAAAAGCATTCAATGTAAATTGAAACAAGAATGTGTTTATATTTATACTATTCTTATGTAACGTGCAACACAAATAATGCAAATTATTCATATAAACAATTTTACACGATTTGTAGCAGAAATTTAACCTAGGCAATATAAACCTTAAATGTGCAAAATGGTAATAAAAACTATGCAGTGTTGCAAAATTTGACTTGCACCTTCAATTAAATGTATGAATAAATTGTTCATAGAATAATTTTAATCTATTAAATGTATTTTTATTATATATTACGTTTTATGCCTAAAATATTATGTTTGTTCGTAAAACAATTTGTACATGAATTGTTGCATGGATGTGACCAACATCTTCAATGGAATTTCATTGTAATTTGTTCGTAAAACAATTTGTACGTAAATTGTTGTGTTAATGTGTCTCGCATCTTTAAATTCTGTCTAATTTGTCTGTAAAACAATTCATATATAAACTGTTGCATGAATGTGACCAACATCTTCAATGGAATTTCATTGTAATTTGTTCGTAAAACAATTTGTACGTAAATTGTTGTGTTAATGTGTCTCGCATCTTTAAATTCTGTCTAATTTGTTTCTAAAACAATTCATATATAAACTGTTGCATGAATGTGACCAACATCTTCAATTGAATTTCATTGTAATTTGTTCATAAAACAATTTGTATGTAAATTGTTGCATGAATTGTTGCATGACTGCAACTTCAATCTTTAAAATTGTTTGTAAAACCATTTTCATGTACATTTTATTGGTTAGGTTCAATAAATAATTGTTCTGCTTATTTCATGAATAAAAAACAATGATTTATAATAACGCTGTTAACATATAATTGTGCAGTAGCTGCCATAACTGGTTAATAGCTACCACAGAACTTACACCAATTGTTTTTTTCGTTTTTTTCACTTTTTCAAAACTCACCTGGACATACATGTCCCTTCCCTCTCTATGTATCTGGACTCTGTGGAGCTCTCCATTGGCCAAATTAAGAGATGTTGGTGTAAAGATGTCAGGCTCTTTCTCTCGGTCCAGCCGATACCAAATCTGCAAACTCCCTGCAGGATGCCAACAAGATGCGAGAAAGGCATGCAATATGAGACACAAGTGAGACTGCATCAAGTCAACATTTCATTCTCCACTGATGAGGGTAATTGCTAGCTTGACCGCTGTTTTGAAATATGAGAAACACAGAAAAGGATGCTCCTCTCCAATCATCACCATCACCTCCATTGTAGTAATCATCAACTGACAGTTTGAAGGTAATCAAAAAACAGCTCTGATTGGCCAATACAACACTATGATTTGCCACATGCTGTAACAGGACAAAAAAAGAAATGGAAATAGAACATTGTTATTCTCTGATAATATACATTTCTAGACTTTATTTGAACTAAATTTAGCCAGTACCTATTAAAAAAATATCCGTACCATAATACTCCTCTAAATTTCAAGGTGGTTCTTATTTTCATATATATAAAATATATTATATTTCAGTTTTAATTAGGATAAATTTAAAGCAGCACAAAAACACTACTATGATGCATGCAAACTATATAATTAACATTATACTATTATACTACAACATGCATGTGAGTAATGAGAGAGTTTTTTTGCATTAATACATTTGTTGCACAGTAAGCAAAATTATTGTTGTACATTATTATTGTATATTAAATATTACAATTTCAGTTAGCCTAAATGTAATAACAAACACTACTATTATGCATAAAGACTTAATATTTTTCGAAAAATAATGAGTAGTAAAAAATAGCTTTATTTGCTTTTATTATTATTATTTTGGGATAAAATACAGTATGTCCTGAACCTGTTCTTAACATGTTTTGTGAGATTCACCCTTATTACATTAAAACAAGAAGGAAAGAAACAGTAAAATGATGTTATTACCGTTGTGAGCCAGAATAATGGCCATGTACTGTTGATGATAGGTGTTGACTGTCAGAAGCATGGCAGGAGTTTGAGTTGTGAGGAAACTGAAGGCGATGCTCTCTCGTGAATTGCTGCCTTGGGCAAAGATAGCCGAGGACTGACGGCTCTGGTTGCGCATCACAGAAAATGGTTCCTGGAAGGTATAGGTCACAGAGGACCCGCTTTCAAAGGACACAGAAACTTCTAGAAAGGAAGAAAACACAAAAGCATGAAAACGTTGGTGCAAACGCTTGTGGGCAGATCGTAGACACTGATTGGTCGTGTTTTTGTTTCCCTATCAGCATATTAATGCGCTGTCGAACACCAAGGACATGATGCAGAGGAAATCAGTTAAACTTTAAATGAATGCAAAATTATGCCTGGACTGAAAACGACCCCTGGTCATCTCATGGTGTTCTTTTACTCATAATATTATCTGAATAGAAACACAAGCCCTCTAGAGTCCAATAAAGAAAACGCAAAGCCAAGAACGCAGTCTCATTCACAGAGCATTGAATGGCTTGGCTGTCTGGCATATCAGAGGATCAAATGTGATAAAGGCTGTATTGACAACAGAGAGGTTTAGCATTGAGCTTGATGGGCAGGGAGGTTCCACTGGGATCGCTCAGGTTACAACCCTTTGAGCAAAATTCATCCAAACAACTGTGGTTCACGGTCATGGACTCCGAGACAGCGAGACAGACAGAGAATAGCAGAACTGCACTGAATATCTCATGTTTTATCCTGCTCAGCTTTGATCAGGTGCAATCTGCGGGCACAACGGCGTCTTCAGAAATCAAGGTTAGCGAGTTCTTAAGTGTCCTCCTTCTTGAAAGCTCTTTGAAAAACCGTAGATGAGTTAGAAAGATAACGAAGTTGAAACCAACTGTTTTTTTTTATGAGGAATTGCTCCCTTGAACTGTAAAAAAATCTAAAACCTTATGTGTTATAAACAGCCACAGAGAGATATGCTGGTCAACATTTGGCCAGTTAGCACCTTAGTTTAATTATGAATCTCTCAACTGTTTAAAATCTAACTACACGGGGGTGGTCACGTGACCCAGAGCGAGATGGCTGCTTGAGTACTCGGCTCCGCTCTAATATTCAACTAATTAACGTTTTTTCCTCCGAATCTTTCGTTTTAAACAATTTTACAGACCTTCAGTCATGTCTGACCCCACTTCGGACAAGGATTTTCCGATTTTCGGATCAACACGCTCGCAGAAAGCAAAAGAAAAAGACAAAAAGAAGACCACTCATTCCTCGCCGCTAGCAGAAGCTAATGCTAATGCAACAGAAGTTGAATCGGACATGGCGCTGGTACTTTCTGAAATAAGAGCCAATGGTTCACGTCTTGAGGGAATAACTAATAGACTGGAGGGAATAGCTGGATCCGTCTCCTCTCTACAGAATTCGTTTGCGGCTCTTACTGAGAGGATTGACGGCATTGAGACCCGTTTAACAGAAGCTGAAGGGAGAATTTCATCTGCAGAAGACTCAGTGGCAGTGTCCGAGAGTCAACTTGCTAATTTACATACCAAAGTGGAACAGCTTCAGTCAAAAGTGGACGATTTAGAGAACAGAGGTCGACGAAAAAATTTGAGAATAGTTGGCCTACCAGAAAGAGCGGAAGGTTCCGGTCCACTCGTATCATTTCTCCGTTCCTCTATTCCCAAATGGCTAGACCTGCCTGCAGACTCTCTCACACTGGATATTGAACGGGCCCATAGATCTCCTACTTTTGCGCCCAGTAATCCGAATTCACCCCCGAGAAGTGTTCTGGTTCGCTTTTTGCGATTTACAGAAAAGGAAACTATTTTGAGGGCAGCGTTGAAGAAGAAGATTATTCATGACGGCGCAGAGCTTCGGTTTTACTCAGATCTTTCTTCGAGTGTCCTGCAGAAACGACGCGAGTTCAACTCAGTGGTCAAGATCATGGTCTCCCGTGGCATATATCGCGGATTCGCCTACCCTGCACGGCTAAGATGCTTACACTCGGGACAGATCCGCTTGTTTGATGATCCGAACTCGGCTCAAGTTTTTCTCGACTCTATGGACAGATAATTTTTTTTCTTTTCATCTTCAGCTGTAATAAACGCTATATTTTTCGGAGGATTTTTTTTTTCTTCTTCTTCTGAACCCGCCAGACTTGTAAGTGATTAAGGGTAGCTTTTTTATTTTTTATTTTTATTTTTTTTTATTTTTTTTTATACACTTTATTGTTATTATTTATGTATTTTTAAGGTTACTTTTGTTGCTACTTTTTGCTGCTTTCAATATTCGCTACCTTGAATCACTGTTTTTTTTTTTTTTTTTTTTTTTTTTTTTTTTTATAAAGGGGATCTAGATGTTGTAGGCTCAATTTTCCCTTTCCTGTACCCCCTTTTTTATTTATTATTATTATTATTTAATCATTGGGTTCAGTAATTTTAATTACGTATTGGATTTTATTCATATAGGAGCGATTCTTGAGAGGGCTTTTTTCCTCAGTGGCATTATTACGATGATATCTTTATTTATGTTCCTTATCTCATTTTGTGACTTAGTGATGTTCTTTGTGCCCTATCGTTTGGGGATGGGGCCTGGGGGGGTGGATTTTTTTTGGGGTAACTCAGTGTTCAATTTGTGGTACTGTTCTGTTCAAACTTGGTGTCTTTTATATACAGGATCTACGTTTATCATCATCAGCTCATCAGCATCTTAATTTTTTTGTTTTTTTGTTTGCATGCATGATATTCTCAAATTAGTAACTTGGAATGTGAAGGGTATCGGCCACGTTATAAAGAGGAAGAAAATTTTGACATTTCTCAAAAAGGAACATGTGTCCATTGCTTTGTTACAAGAAACCCACTTATCGGACACTGAACATTGTAAACTCAAAAGAGACTGGGTGGGTCAGATATATTACTCCTCTTATACGTCAAATAGTAGGGGGGTGGCAATTTTAATTCACAAGAACATTTCGTTCAATCTGGATTATGTAGAGTCTGACTCTGAGGGGAGATTTGTACTAATCTCGGGCTATATTTTCGGAGTGCATCTCACTATTGGAAATGTATATGCCCCAAATATTGATTGCCCCAATTTTATATCTGAGACCGTTTTGCATTTTAACCAGTTTTGTGGAAACCTGGGGTTCTTAGGTGGTGATTTTAATTGTATAATTGATAATAATTTGGATAAATCCACTCCGCAGACCACGACAGGTCACAAATCCTCCCGTACTTTACGAAATGTTTGTAAAGATTTAGGCCTAGCAGATATTTGGAGGGAGCTACACCCGAAAGACAGAAATTACACATTCTATTCTCACCCCCATAACTCTTATTCCAGGTTGGACTATTTCTTTGCACCATCTGAATGTATTCACCAAGTGAAATCCTGCTATATTGGCCCTATTGCTTTGTCCGACCACAGCCCTGTATATTTAGACTTGGATATCAATTTGTCCATTCCTAAATCCAATTATTGGAAGTTTAATACTTCACATTTGAATAATGACAGCTTCTGTACGTTGCTTAAACAGAAAATAGTTCAGTACTGGCAGGAAAACCATAACTCTCAAGTTTCTTCTGCGACAAAGTGGGATGCCGCTAAAGCGGTGTTACGGGGCCACATTATTTCCTATTCTTCTTTAGTGAGTAAACTCAAGACCAAAAAAAGGAAAGAATTAGAGACAGAGGTGATTCACCTAGAAAATCAACACAAACAAACACCAAATCAAACCAATTGGATTCAGCTAAACAGAGCAAAAGCAAAATTAAATTTAGACCACACAGAGCATATCAAGAAATTACTGTTTTTTAGTAAGCAAAAATATTACGAATTCGGAAATAAACCTAGTAGTTTACTTGCATATCAGCTTAAAAAAACACAACAAGAAAGAGTTATAAAGGCAATCAGGACTCCAGAGGGCAAGGTCTCTTTTGATCCTCAGACAATTAACAATACTTTTTCAGATTTTTACAGGACTTTATACAAAGCTGAAGGCTGTTGTTTAATGAAAGATATATCAGATTATCTGTGTAATTTTTCTCTTCCTGTTGTTTCTGAAACAAACAGAGCTCTTTTAAATGCCCCTTTCACTAAGGAGGAAATCTGGCAAGCTATTCAGTCCATGCCATCAGGCAAAGCCCCAGGCCCAGATGGGTTCCCGCTTGAATTCTACAAGCAATTTTGGCAAGATATTAGCCCAATTCTAATGCCTGCAATTAATCACCTTTCAGAGCTAAACTTAATGCCTGAGTCTTGGTCCTCTGCCATCATCAGCCTCATTTTAAAAAAAGATAAAGACCCTTTGGATTGCTCCTCTTACCGCCCAATCAGTTTATTGAATGTAGATTACAAAATCATAGCTAAAGCATTGTCTCGACGCCTCGAATCCGTCCTTCCTTCTATCATTTCCCCTGATCAGACCGGGTTCGTAAAATCTAGATATGGTTCTGACAATATCCGTAGATTACTGAATATTCTAGATTATGTACATACGACCAAGGATCCCACATTAATTGTTTCGCTTGATGCCGAAAAGGCATTCGATAGGGTGGAGTGGCCTTTTCTTTTTGCCATATTGGAGAAGATAAATTTAGGACACAATTTTATTAATTTGGTTAAACTCTTTTATTCCCAGCCTATGGCGTCGGTTAATACGAACCGTCTAGTGTCTGGCAGATTTCCGGTTGGTAGAGGCTGCCGCCAAGGTTGTTCACTTTCACCTCTTTTATTTTCTTTGGTAATTGAACCTCTGGCTGCAGCAATGAGGGCCAATACTAATATACAGGGTATCAGAGTAGACTCAGAAGAGCATCGTATTTCTCTTTACGCTGATGATGTGTTATTATATTTTAAATATACAGAGACTTCCATTGACACAATTCTATCGATTATTAGTGAATACAGTACTTTCTCTGGGTATAAAATTAATCTGAATAAATCTCAGGCTTTATACCTGTATGCTCCCCCCGAGGCTGCTTTGGGCTCTCCGTTTCGCTCTGCTCCCTCAGGTTTTCAATATTTAGGAATAAACATTACACCCAATTTGAGTGATTTATTCAAAGCTAATTACACCCCATTAGTTACCAAAATTTGTCAGGACCTGTCCGATTGGTCAAACCTCCCTATTTCTTTTTTGGGCAAGATTAACGTCATAAAGATGAACATCTTACCTAGGTTAAATTTTTTATTTCAAAATCTGCCCTGTTATTTAACTGCTGTTTTCTTTAAAAATGTAAATTCCACTATATCAAAATTTATATGGAATAAAAAAAAGCCCAGACTCAAATTTTCTATTTTACTGAAACCCAGAGAATTAGGAGGGGTCGCACTCCCTAATTTCCAGTTATATTTTTGGTCTGCCCAGATTAAAAATATGATCAATTGGTTTCTAAACAGAATGGACTCACAGTGGGTAGGGATTGAGGCTTTGCGATGTTTTCCAAATTTGTTGTGTACCCTACCATTTATTTACAATATACATAAAATTGAATCAGTATCTAATATTTTTACGGTATCAAACACTCTCCTAGCATGGAAAGATATTTTAAAGTATTTGAACATTCCAAACATCCCATCTTTAAAATCTCCAATTTCATTCAACCCTGATCTACCCCCTGCTATCCAGAACATTGGTCTTCGTTCTTGGAGATTGAGGGGAATTTTGGAGCTAGGTCAGCTTTTTGACAAGGGCCATCTCAAATCTTTTCAACTGCTAAAACAAGAATTCAATTTACCTAATAAGGATTTCTACAAATTTTTGCAACTACGACATTTTCTGGAATCACTTCTAAAGGATGAGAGAATACGCTTAGATCTCTTTGACATAGAAAAACAACTGTACTCTTCAGTTTCTCTTAAAAATAGGATTTCTGTTTTTTACGCCATGTTTTCTAATGTCGGTTCCTCCTCCTTAGATCCTCTGAAACTAGTATGGGAAAAAGATTTTGGAACTAATCTCAGTGACGATGACTGGGTTTCGGCCTGTTCTGGCATCTTCTTTAGAGGCGCATCAATATCAAACCATGAGCAAAGCTTCAAGTTCATTTACAGGACTTATTTAACACCGGTTCGCCTCCACAAGATCTTTCCTAATGCTTCCCAACTGTGTTTCAAATGTAAGTCTAATATTGGTACGGTCATGCATGTGTTCTGGGACTGTGATATGATCAAGACTTACTGGAAAGAGATACATAAAGCTGTTCAGAAGATTATTGGTAAATCTTTTGCTTTATCCCCAAGTATCTATCTCTTGAACTGTAAAGCTGAATTACATCTCAACCATGATCAAGAATGTGTGTTACATTTCTGTGCCTTTTTGGCGAGAAAATGTATACTTTTGTTGTGGTCCACTCGACATGTCCCTTCCATCAATATATGGTTGAGTCAAGTTGCCACATATCTACCTTTAGAAAAACTAACCTGTGATTTACACCAGAAGTCTAACGACTTTTGGCGTGTTTGGTCCCCTCTTTGGAATTTCCTTGAGAAAGTATGTTGATTGTCTTTATTTCTTGATTTTTGTTTGGACTGGTGCTATTGCCCTTCATTCAACCCTTGAACTATCATTGTATAACTTTATGATGGACTGTATGATGGATGACTGTGTATACTGCTATGGGACACCTGTACCACGGTTTTGTTACTGTAAAACTATAAACACATAATAAAAAAAAAAAAAAAAACAAAAAACAAAAAAAAAAAAAAAAAAAAAAAAAAAATCTAACTACACATTTTATTGTGTGTATATTGGTATGATGTTCACCATTGGGCAACATGCTTTTAAGATATTGTAACTTGCAGAAACCAAGCGTGCAAACAAACTCAATATTCGCGATTTATGAGCAATAATGACGTACCTTTCTTGCAGTTGGGTCCTCCATAGGCTGAGTGTGTGCAGTCACAAACGTAGCCACTGCTCTTCTCGATACATTTCCCCCTGTTGTGACACAAGCTGTTTTGGCTGCTGCAGTGACCTAGGCACCCCGAACTAACCCCAGGGGTCATTTTAGCCCGCTCCTCAAGGTCAAGTGTCATCCCGTTGATGCTTAATGACCTGATGCACCCTAGAAATCCTCTCTGTCTCGATGCTGTGCCTCCTGCACAGACAAAAAGCAGTAACTTTAAAAAGCTATCTTAGCATTAGTACATCAAAATTTACCACCAAATGGAAAGTTTTGTTAGTTCTTGTACAACAGAATTAAGTGTATTTATGACAGAATCTTCCTTAGTGGTAGTACAACAAAATTAAGCATTAAAAAAGCTTTATTGGTGCTGGCACAGCAAAATGAAGTGTAATTAAAACAAGCATTGTTAGCGCTACTACAACAAAATTAAGTGCATAAAAAAAAAAGCTTTGTTAGCGCTAGTACGACAAAACTAAATGTAAACAAACAAGCTTTGTTAGCACTTTTACAACAAAATTCAGCACAAAAATTTGTTAGCACTAGTACAAGAAAATTAAGTGTAAACAAAACAAGCTTTATTAACACTAGTACAACAAAATCAAGTGCAAAATAGTAAAGAGCTACTTGAACAAAATTAAGCGCAAAAAAGACCGCTTTGTTAACGCTAGTACAACAAAATTAAGTGTAATCAAAACAAGCATTGTTAGCGCTACTAAAACAGAATTAAGTGTAAAAACATTAATGTTATTAATTTAATAACATTAATTAATAATTAATTAATTACTTGTTATTCATTAATAACATTACGTTTTGTTTAGAGCTAGTGCAACAAAATTAATAGCAAAAAGACAAAGCTTTGTTAGTGCTAAAACAATAAAATTAAGCGCAAATAAGAAAGATTTGTAGGCATAAGTAAAATAAAATTAAGTACAAAAAAATAAAAAATGTAATAGCACTATGCAGCAAAATTAAGAGTAATTAAGACAAAGCTTTGTTTGAGCTAGTACAACATGATTAAGCACACAAATTGTAAGTTTTGTTAAAGATTAATTAACAAAATTAATTGCAAAAAACACAGAGGTTTGTTTGCACTGGTACAACTAAAGTAAAAGCAAATAAGGCAGAATGCTTTGTTAGTGTGAGTAAAACTAATTTAAGTGCAAAACATAGAAAGGCCCGTTTGTGCTGGTACAACAAAATGAAGTCAGCAAACAATAATATAGAAAAAAGTAATGCACAGTTGGTTTTTTGTATAGGGGTGTTAGGAATTCATATTGAAATAATTAGCATGTAAACTCTATTAGCAGCATCTCTGTGGAGGTACAGGGATATTGAGCTGTCACTCATGGCGGAGGCTTACCAATGAACAGCTGGCTGTTAAGCTGAAGGTGGGTGTGGCCTTCAGACGGGGCCTCCAGGAAGCGCAAGGGCAGCTGGTCCACCTGCAGCGACGCCTCCTTCATATTCCTCTCCACTCGGACATAATGCCACTGCTTGTCATTCAGCGGCACATGAGACTTCACCGTCAGAACCACCGGGCCATTACCCACATCAAATGTGAAGGTCACAACAGAAGGTCCTGCAGGAATGAGAAGAAAACACCAATCACTTATTATGCAACAGGAAGTTGTGGCTGTAATTGTAGGGTTGGGTGATTTGATATATTTAAATTTCATATTTAATCTTAAGTAGCAGAAATTACGCTATAGTTAAGTTATTGTAAATCAGTTCAACCGTCCAATTTAGTGACTTGTCTGAACTATTTAGATTCTTTATTAAAAGTATTTAGGTAAAAAAAAAAATTAGCTCTTATATTAAAATAATCTATTTAGCTGTTTGGTTTTAAGTATGGTTCTGAAACAATAATACATAAGTATATAGATATTGAAGTACCACCAAAGGGCTGAAAAATTAAAATGTGCAAATAATATTAAACTGTTTATATGAATTCTAAATGCATTGTTTTAAATATATGTATTATTTAGCATTATTTAATAATGGTTAAATACATTATTTAATAGTTCTATTTTTAAAAAGTTACAAATACAACTTTTCAATAACATATTTAAAATGTATTTAAATCATTTTATATTATATTCAAAATTTATTGTTATTTAACACTTATTTTTTTTTTTCATATTTTAGAATGAATCACAAATTATTATATTTTAATACTTCATTTAAATAATTTAAAGGAAAACGGCACCATTTTTTCCATATTTCACTATTTTCAGTATATTCTTCCTTCAGACGAGTTGATTCATACCTCTCCTGTCTCAGTGCGTGCACTAAATTGCTGTAGGATCCAAAGAACGATGAATTTAGAAGCCACCAAACACTTCCATGTTTTCCCTATTTAAAGACGGTTACATGAGTAGTTACATGAGCAAGTATGGCAGCACAAAATAAAACCTGGCGATTTTCTAAATGGATAAAAATGATAACTATACTGTATGGCGAAAGAGGACTTCGCAGCACTTCGACCACGGCAACATGATATTGGTATTGGTGGTAGTTTGGGTGGAGGTCTTAGGAGTGATGATATTACTGTGCCGAGGTTGAAGTGCTGCAAAGTGCTTTTCCGCAATACATTATAGTTATTTTCTATCCGCTTAGAAAATTGCCATGTTTTATTTTGTGCCGCCATACTTACTCATTTAGCTACTTATGTAACCGTCTTCAAATAGGGAAAACATGGAAGTGTTTGATGGCTTCTAGATTCATCCCTGTTTGGATCCTAAGGAAAGAATGGTGCTAAGCTAAATGCTAACATAATGGCGCCGCAAGCTATAGGGATTAAGTGCACGCACTGAGACGGGTGCGATACGAATCAGCTCGTCGTTAAAGGAAGTCAAGGTCCAGTGTGACATGGAACAACACCCAGAAACAGGAAGCCAACCTCTTAATTTTCACATTTACATAAATGCAACTACCTCAGCAATATACTCTAGCAATTGTTGGCTAAAAAAAAAAAGTCCTAATACTTGGGGGGGAAAATATATAAAAAAGATTTGATGGCAGGCAGTATGATCAAGATGAACAGCCTCAGTGAACTGTGTACAGTAATTACACAGCTGATGGTTTCAACGGCATAGTTCACTAAAACTACTATTTCCACTCAAACTGGCTGTATCCTTTCCTCTTTGCTGCAAATACTAATGACACGGCATGAATATGTGTGGCTTTTACCATTTTTTTACATTTGTGTTAATAGTAACATAATAGTAACAAAAAACCTTTTCTTAACCCATCTTCATTCGAAAATTTCATTAATTCTATTTTTTTGAAAGTCTCGCTCTCAGTATAAGGCACTCACCGCTGAGTTCCACTCTAATGAAGTCTTTTGCACCCAGATTTTCCAGGAAGACTCCAGAGGGAGCCGTGGTTTTGAAATAGAGCGAGATGTCGACGCTGAGCTCGGCCTGAAGCATTGGGAAGTGCAGGTAGGACGACTCCTGGTAGAAGGAAGCGGCGTTCCACAAAAACCCTGAGGTAAGAGCAGACCGATTATGGTTTTATTAAAATATTCTTATGCTAAGACTTAATTATAAACTGTAATTTAAGGAGACTTGTCAGAAATTTTGCTAAACTACTGTATATATCACTTTTATAGCTAAGATGTGACAGACTGTGTAGGTGAAGACAAAATCTGACTGCAAGTTCTACATATACCCAATTTTTAAGGTTGTTCAAATTAATGCATTAACACATGGGATTAATAGGACTAATGTGTTAATGCGCTAACTACAATAAAAAAGTTAAGCGTGATTGATTAATCTATTAAACTGACAGCAACAGCTGTCCCTCAAACAGTAGAAGGCAGCGCTGACAGCCAGATCATCACAAATTTGATTCCCAGGATAGGCATGGATAAAATCATAACTTCCCATGCAATCAGACGCATAAATGTAAATGTCCTTGGCCACCACGCCATGCATTCAAATTGTTCAAATGCACAGATAGACATACTTTATCCCCTACTTAATAAACAACAACAACAGCATCCATCATAAAAGTTGCTAGGCAATCCAGTCAAAAGTACAAAGGCAGCGCTCTTCATGTTACATTTTTATTACATAAATGAGAATTTGCTCTCAGACAAAACTATTTGTTCTGGAACAAGTATATTAATAAGACCAAAGATTGCCCGTAAGATTTACCCAAAACAAATTATATCTCATGTTTAACCATTATAGAGACATCAGAGCCGGCGGTAAATTCCAGAAGATCTGGCCGAGGTGAGGCTATTTCAAGAAGATCTTGAAATAGACATTACTTTTATTAATAAACCACACGTCTGAAGTCTACACAAGTTCTCACACACACACACACACACACATATACATATATATATATATATATATATATATATATATATATATATATATATATATATATTTATTTATTTATTTTTTTTTTTTTTCAATTTACTTATTTATTATTATTATTATTATTATTATATAAAAATAAATTTAAATAAAAATAATTAAAATGTATTATTTTACAAAACTGACAGCATGTTCTAAATTTCTTAAAATGCAACTAAAATTAGGATGCACCCAAAAGTTTCTAAATGTGTTCATTACAAAAATCTGAGAATATTTTGTAAGTTAGTTATAACTTTAAATGTCCCCCCCCCCAAAAAAAAGAAATGTCCAGTTCATCGTGTTACAATTCAGTTTCACATATGTAGTTGAAAAAGTCTCTAAAATGAGATATGCGTGCTTACGTACTGTCCCCGTAGCAGTGCAGAGATCCCACTCTGTAAATGGCTTCAGACCCACTTCGGTTTGTGTCTCCTACCAAGATCTCGGTCACTGGTAAGTGCTCTTTGTAGGACAGCACTCCTGTGTCATTCTCCCTGTTCACAAGCAAACAATAGCTGTTTTTACACGACTGCTCTCACTATCCGCAGCTATTGGTACTGTAAACATGAGACGATATTCAACAGATTACAAGCAAAACAAACGTACCATGAGCTGCGGTCGGCGTCACAGTTGCAGAAGTGATTCATATCAATGCAGTTCTCATCCAGACTGCAGGCGCACTGCTGCACCCCGGGGAGAAATCCACCCCAGTACGTCCTCCTCTCTCCCGCCCGGTCCAGCCACCAGGACAAGGGCGTTCCATCTGGAGCAAACACATTTCAGCCAACACGTTGCTTTATTTTGCCAGTGACTGTGACGTGTAACAAAAAACGACTTTAAGCCAATATAAAAGGTTAATACTGACAGAAGATTTTTGCGGTAGGGCGGAAAAATATAGTTTGCCCGAAGATATTTTATTAATTACTCGCACTTATGCGTTTCCAATTAAATCAGGCATGAAAACATTAAAATAAATATTACATGACATAGATAATGTTTACATGTTTAAACTATTTTTATACCATTTTAATAGTAATATTTATATTTATTTATTTTTTTTAAATTGAGGGGAAAAAAATACGTAAAGGTGTTTATTCTGTATACTAAATACCAAAATAAATAAAAAAAACTAAACAAATAAACAAAGAAATATTTACATTTTTAAACAAAAGGATTTTAATAATAGAAAAAATGCCCTGAATAACAATAATGATAATCTCAAAAATACAGTTGACGATTGCGGATAAGAGCTGGATGTTTTTGTCACTGTAAAACTCTACCCGCCTGTAAAACGTGGTCAGAATTGCCATTATATTTCTCTGTAGTTAACAGATCTGAAAAGAGTACAGCCCATGGAGATATTCCCACAAGATCCAGCCACCGTTATTCCACACGTTTAGTCTTTCTACTCAAAATCCCCCCCAGGAAAATCCAGGCTAATCGTTGTCCCCTTGCTCTGCTGCCACCGGAGCAAAAGAACGGGACCCAACTTTAGATCTCATTATGTAAATATCTCTGTGCCCGGCACAAACTGATTAACACTTTCAAGGACTGGCTAGTTTATAAATGTCACAATTTCCCATCAATTAATATTGTAATTAGATTGGGGGTCAAGTCAGATTAGAGATCTGAACAAATTCCACTTTGGGTAAATGATCCAATGAGCTGAGACGTTTTAATCAAGAATAAGGACTTGGAAAGAAGGCAGATGAGATGTTCGGAGAGTGAATGCTGATCAGTGACTGCTTTTAATAAATAAGAATGATCAACACGTATCACTATAACACTATAACGTCCACCCTTGCATTAATAAGTCATTAAACATTATGACATTACCCAATGATCAGTTATATATTCTCAGGGTTATTGTTGTTAACTAACACACATTTGCTGTATGAAATAAATAAATACAATTATATATAAACACTAGATGAAAACAATGTTAAATCAAATGAAAATCAGAAATTTTGTTTTGGCAACTAACCTAATAAAAACATAAACTAAAACATAAATAAATGAAACTTAAATAGTAAAAATTATGTATAAAATTAGAAATGACTGAAATACGTTAACCACTAAAATTACTAACTGAAAAAAAGAACTGAATTAAAACTAAAATTGAAATTAAAAATAAATTACATTTAAATAGCAAAATAAAGACATAAGCACATAAAATACCAAAATTAAAATCAAAATCTGTTACATTAATTCAAATATCCACATAAAATAATTACATAAAATGTATATAATAAATGTAAATTAATATATTATTTATATATTAATATATATATATATATATATATATATATATATATATATATATATATATATATATATATATATATATTATATAATGCTAGAATTAACATGGCACATGTTGTTCGATACCCACCCCATGTGTTGAAGAGGCGGGACTTCCTGCAGAGATAAACCACTTCCTGCTGGCACTGTTCCGACCTGCCCACAAGTGTCCGCAGCTGTTCCAGAGACGTGCTGTAGTTGAACTTCATCACGTGGGGCTTCTGAAGTGAAGACCCTTGAACCCTCAACATGTCTGTGCTATTGTGATTCACCACAGTCCAAACCTTATCATCTGAAAAAAAAAAAATAATAATAATAATAATTACTAAATAATCCATATGTATTCACCACTATCTGAAAATACTATTTTTACAGTCAGCACACTGTAGCATACAACACACAGCATGTAGTTAGCCGTAGATCACCCATCTTTTCTGTGCTGTCAAAGTCAATCCTTTAACAAACTGAATGTGCAGCACTTCACACCTCCTCAATCACAAAAGCGAGAGCTGTAATCCAGATAATAATGTACACAAACCTTAACGAGAAAAGAGCGTGACTTCAATTAGATTTAAAAATAAAGCAGCGCTGCAAGTCTCCTCCAACCCAGACTTAAGTCCAATCTTTGCTACACCTCTGACGTCAGCTTTCATTTATCCAGTAAACACCTCAACGGGGGGATGATTGTGTTTTCTCAGCCAGCAGGCACTTAAACCGGCGTGTGCCAAGCATACAGTAATTTACATTTCATGCGGCATTTCTAATTGAGGTTGGCCTAAGTCAATGGCATTTTATCCTAGTGGATCCCGAGCCAGTGGGTAAGTGTTTAAGAGAGTGACGCTTTATCACAATTCTGCAGAAGATGAGGAATATTTCACAAAATGAGCAGCGTGTATAACAGTCCACCAAACGGTTCCCCCCTGGACAGACCCATCGTTCTGCAACCTGAGACCCCGACAGCACTGGCAGACAGCGCAACATCCATCAGCGATCGGACAAGTTCAAGCTCTGATTAATGTGCTCGTATTGGTGTGGATTCAAACAGATTTCCCCTGGCCGAAAACTGCCTTGAACAACTCGGCAGCTCTGTATCTCGAAAAACTCCATAAAAAGTGAATCAGAAAAAGTTATTCTTACAAGCTTTTTCACCAGAACACAGACGCTGAAGGTCAGATTCACCCCTGAGAGTTATTTTCTATCTTTTATGTAGCCTACATTCATGTTAACTTTGTTCTGTATTGGTCAGTTGTAGTTTCATATTATGTAATCAAACTTATTATTAATTATTATTATTATTAATTTGGTAAAACTCCACAATAAGTTTCTATATGTAGTTAATGCTACATTTAACATGAAATGGCAATCGGCAATACTTCAACTTGTGCTTTAAAATGTTTTATATATGGACACAGGGTGAACTTGGTCTTGTTGAACATAAGAGACTTTAACATTTCAAGTTGTATAAATTAACATTAAAGGAGGTTAGGAGGAGTTATTTACACTGTTAAAGAGTTGGATTCACTGAGAGAGTATTCCTGTGCCAAGTAGACTGTTTCTGGGTTCTAATAAGTTATGGAAAGTTTTTTTTTTTTTTTTTTTTCGAGCATTGCGCTTCATGACGTCATGAAGAGCAGAATTTCTTGTATGGGCAATTCTCCCGAAAATAGCACGTGCACACAGCAAATAGAGCGAGAGCGTGAGCACGCTCCCAACAAAGTGATTCCCAGTGAGGGGCTGTTGCGCTATTTTAGCTTTTTGTTGTTCATTTATTTATTAAAGTTTTGTTTAAATGTTTACCAGTTCCAGTGTTTATCACTTTCCAACTTTAGTTAGTCTGTAATGTTGCTGTTTGGGCATAAAAAAAGATCTACAAAGTTACAAAGTTCAAAGTCCACTTCGAAAAGAGATATTATATTTAACAGAAATCACTTTTCAAATACCACAACGAATGACTCTTTTGGACTACAACACATATTTTCCGGGATTTGTGATATCACAAATCCTGACGAATGTCACGTGAACTAGTGAAGCAGCACTAGAGAAGGCTACGACTGTTATCACTATGTCGGGGACATGCTAGCTTTCCCAAGGGGGACAAACTTAAAGTGGTTAAAATCATACGGTTTTTGACGCAATATTTACACTGAAGCTCGCAGGCGGCTTGACAAGAGGCATGACATTTCCTGACCAGGCGCCGAGTGATGCTAATCACATCACACACAGCCACTGCTAACCAATCAGAGCACATTTCATGTTTCAGAAGGCGGGTCTTCATTTGATACAGGAACTATTTGAGCTGTTCATGCCAGAGTGGGAAGAGAAGTGATCTAATAATGTAAAATATGTGAAAAATAATGTGTTTTTCACACAACCTAGTACAAGAGCCTGTTCTAGTACAACCCCAAAACAAAATCAAGAATTTGTAAAAGAGCATAATAGGAATTACCGTATTTTCCGGACTATACGTCACACTTTTTTTCATCGTTTGGCTCATCCTGCAACTTATAGTCAGGCGCGACTTATTTATCAAAATTAATTTGAAATGAACCGAGAGAAATGAACCAAGAGAAATGAACCAATAGAAAACATTACCGTCTCCAGCTGCGAGAGGGCGCTCTATGCTGCTCAGTGCTCCTGTAGTCTACACTGAAGACATAGAGCGCCCTCTCGCGGCTGTAGATGGTAATGTTTTCTCTGGGTTCTTGGTTCTAAATAAATGCGACTTATAGGTCAGTGCAACTTATATATGTTTTTTTCCTCATCATGACGTATTTTTGGACTGATGCGACTTATACTCAGGTGCGGCCTATAGTCCGAAAAATATGGTAATGCATTCTAAACAAACATGAATTTAGCAGTAAACAACAATACATTTGTAAATTAGCATTTACCTATTGTAAAATGGCTTAAAATTACAATAGTGTTCATTGTTGATTAATAATAAATAAAGCATTAATGAACATTAGCAAATTGAACTTTACTGTTATATAATAAAATAAGTTTAAAACAAACAAAAAAGACAAAAATACTAATCTTAGATGTTAAAAAAGGTGGCAGGCTCAAACTAAGCTGTTAACGTGAAACTGCATTCACTTTGGGTTTATGTTTTCTTAACACACGCAGTTTGAGAAAACTGCATGTACAGTATGTATGCAGCATGTCTATTTTTATCCCACACTTGCAGTATTCATGTTAACACTTATGTTTTTTTATCCCACAGAGGGCTCACCGGTTATGTTGCAGTAGACAACGGTGGATTTGAGCGGCCCGCTTCCATCAGGATCGATTGAGAAAAAGCCGGAGGCACTTCCTGTGAGCCGGTGGGCCTCGCAGGAGAGTTCAAAGATGGCTAACCAAAAAAAAACAGAAACAAAAACCACAAGTGTCATCAAAGGAGGAAACCAGTTTATTTCGCTTTGTAGAGAATACATGTTTTGTTGTTTTGCATTTGCATTAATCAGTATTACTAACTTCAAAAGAACGGAAAAAATAAACAAAGTTTAAAACAAAGTTTAAACATATTATTAATCAAGGCCAAAACTTGAAAGCTTTGAAAGAGTTTGTAGCTACTTTCTCAAAAACCAAACAAACAGTCATGTTTTTGTAATTGTTCTTGTCAACCTACAGTTGTGACAGGTTGCTCCCGTGTATCCAGTTCCCGAACAGTCACAGAAAAACGTGTTCCAGGACTGAGAACATTCCCCATCATGCTCGCAGTAGTTAGGAAGACATCTTCAAGAATAAAAATAAGATTTCTGATCAAACTTTGATGGTACTTACATCAGGGTGGAAGATACATTATAGAATTACACAAATGACACACTGCGACATATGGTACAATACCGAACGGTGATGCATCATGGATTAAAGGAAGTGACATCAATCAATAACCACAAGTGACTATTTGGAAATAGATGAGTGAGGCTGAAAGCTCATGAAGGAGGCATCAATTTTGCAACAGATTGAACACGCACTCAAGGATAAGGATGCTACAAGATTGTGAGCCATATATCAACTATTAGTGACTCTTGAAATGATCAAGATCTTAAAGTACATGCAAAATCCTGCATTGTAACTACATATGAGATGCAGTTTAACTAATGTTTTATCGCTCTCTCATCAGCAAGTTAACAATCTATTTTCATACAATGCATTACATATAAAAATCTTTAATGGATCCTAAATGACAAACGACTAATTTCAGAAAGGAAATTAAATTCTGAAAGATGATAATACACAAGCGATTTAATGCAAAGCATCTGCTAAATACCTGCATGTAAAAATGCTAATTAAAACTGACATAATTGAACTCCCTTGTTAAAATATAATTCAACAAAACCATCTGGTTATGTATTTAGCTCTAAAAATACAATCTCTTCTGAAGTGCCTCTTTGTAAACAGTTGAATTTGAACGATTTTAATGGTGTGATAGTTTATGTCACTAGAAGAAAATGTAATAATTGAATCCACTAATCAATTGCTATACAAAATATAGAGGTGTGGAAAAAATAACTTTAAAGATTCTTCCAATCCTTGATTACTACTTTGATTAATTTAGAATAGAGAGGGGGCACAAAAGACTAGGATAATGAGAAGAAGAAGAAAACGCAGCTGTCAGACTCCATTGTGGCAGAAATAACTCATATCCATGTAGCGTGTGATGAGGGAAGGGAGGAGAGAAATGATAACTGTCTCGCCTCATAGGCCACAAGATTGCGGCCGTGTCTGAAACTCAGAAGAGGTCAATTCTAAACCAGCGTGAACGGATCTCAGCACTAACACATGAACAGTGGAGGATGAAACCGGACTGAAGTTGAACCCCAAAATAGGCTGGTATTTTTTATTTTTTTTATATTAAACTGTATCTTTTGGCAGTTCGGGTTGTGAAAATTGCAAGTCACCCTTGAGAACATTTTGACGTATCCTAATGGTAACGCTGAATTTTCAACTCATAATTGAAATTACCTTATTAACATTAAACTCCATCAAATTACTGCGTTAACTATCCGCGGGATTTAACAGTAGCTCAAAACAATGTCATCCTTGAAACACATTGTTTTAGAGGTGTAACATTACAAAGACATAAAACCATTTTGTAAAAAACAACAACAATGAACCGTACACAATAAGTGTGATGAGGGAAAGGAGGAAAGGAATAACAACCGTCTCGCCACACTGGCTGCAAGATTGTGGATGTTTCTGAAACTCAGTAGAGGTCGATCTACACCGGTGTTGGCTGATCTCAGAGCTAACCGGAGAACAAAATGGGATGAAACCTGACTGTTAAACCTTGAAATACATTTAAATACATCTTAATTGTGTCTTTTCTGCAAGGTTAAGCACAAAAGTATAAAGGCCAATCTTTTGAGGGGGGAAAGTGCTTGGTACAGAAAGGTTAAAGGAGCAAAATCTAAAGGGTTACGGATGGTAACTGAAGGATATCAGATAAGTGCTGTGGTGCGACTCTTCATTCAGCCAGAGCGAGTGTGATTAAAGATTACCATTTCTCTCATTCTCATTTTTTATTCTCTGCTTAATTCTGCTAGGCATCTCATGAACAGCAGGGAACGTGGGTAGCATCACAAAGGATATCTACATATATTCCCCAACAAACCAGTTCCTCCCCATAGGTGCTATTCAGAGAAATGGGTTGGGGTTTGTTGGCAGGATCTGAGGTGTCTTGGCCCAGTGGCTGATGTCCAAATCTCTATTGATCTGTCTTGACTATCAAACTGCAGTCAACTGGTGAGGACAGAGACTTCGGGCCTAGCCATAGGTTAGACGGAGTGATAAAGAGACAATGAAAGTAGTGGAAAAAACAAGCGATAGCTAGATACAGAGCGTGAAAGGAATGCAGCTAGAGACAGGGGAAAGTGTCTGAAGCACACTAGTCTAAGTCTATACAAATGATTAAGGATGGTGATCAAAGGCTGTCAGAGAGGAGTACACCTTTCCGAAACTTATTCTAGAGGGCAGCCAAAACCAACAACTGGCCTCGCTTATCTTCATTTACTCTGGCTGATAGGCTTAACTGAAGCGAAAACAGGCACATCTTCTACAGCCTTCGTACTCAACCTGCTTCTTGTGGCCCTTAATGATGTTGCATCTCGAAGGCTCATTTGTCCCTCAAATTATTCTTTATGTTTTTGTCCTTGGCTTGGCTAGACAGTCATAAGTCAATAGCGTCTAGCGTTGCTAGATGACTTGCCCTACTCTGGGTGCTGCTTACAAACCAATCAAAATTAACCACACTATGACAATAATACTTTGGGTCTAACCTTTAAGAATTAGCAACATCCATCACTAGGACGTTAGAGGAAATGGCAAACTATATCATTGAAAAAAGCGTAGCGGGCAATAAGAGTCATAATAACTTGCACACATGACATCAGTTTTATGGTGTGGTCATGTGTGGTAGTGTTGTTGGGCAAATTTTTGGGTATTTTCCCTGAGCATAAAACATTTCCCAACATGACCTCATGTTTAAGTTGGTCAAGTGAATTCCAGTTTAAATTGGTCAGGTGATGACCAGCAGAAAGCTACTTCTACTACTACTACTACTACATTTTTGCCCACTTAATTTTTGACAAAAGGTCTCTAATGCGGCCACAGTCAGCCAGCATTTGCGGAGACTGTAAAAATCAGTGGGAAGTCCCATGATTCCTATATTCACGTGATTTCTCTCACAGAACAACCCTTTATCTGTACCAAGGTCTAAACATAACTTTCACCAAAATGACTCTCAAGGCAAATTTATAAAACGATGAGCTGTTTCAACACTAAAGTAGTAGAAGCATCTTTTCCAGTGACTTTCATTCAAACAGAACTATCTCATCTATGCCCCAGTTAGACCTTTTTGAGTTAATCTTGAAAGCTTGCCCAACAGGAAAAGCTTGGATGATGTGCTCCTACACTGGATGCTTTTGGCTGACTGAGCAGAAATCACCATCAATGCAATATGCACCTATTGTGTATGCTGCTCACCCAACCATCAGAATTAACTACCACACTGACATGCCCCTACTCTGGATGTTCTCCAACCATTTAGAAATACCAATCACCACGACGTGCCCCTACTCCGGATTCTGCTCACATAACCTTCAGAATTTTCTACTGCAGTATATTCAGCATACTGAGGGAACTCCTCCAATGACTTTCATTCAGTCAGAATTACCAATTGTCTGCCTTTCAGGATCCTAAACCAGTCTGAGCTGACCTTCAAGTTTTTTCCAGCGGGAAGTGCTCTAAAGAATTGCCCCCACTCTGGATTCTGTTTACTGACCAGTCAGAAATCACAAGTGTTGTATTACACCTATTTGAAATGTATATACTGCTCACCTACCCATAAGAATTAACTACCACCCTGGATCATCCATGGATCTTCGGAAACCCTTTTGAAATGACCATCTCTAAGATGAATCCCTAACTCTGGATGCTGCTCATTAACCCATCAGAACTGACTTTCATTTTAACATGCCCTTACTTTGGTTCCTGCTTACCAACTCACCAGAACTTTCCATTACTCTTAGGTGCCTATACTTTGGATGCTGGATGGCCATGCCTCTTACACAAAGAGCTGCTTACCAACCAGTTACAGTTAATCTTTACTCTTTCATGCAACTCATCAGAAATAACCCTCTTTCTGACATGCCTCTACTCTGAATGCCGGTCATCAACCCGTCAGAACTAACCATTACCCCAATGTGTCCCTACTCTGGGCGCTTCTCAACAACCTGTCAAAATCTTTTTGGGTATTTCACTTTTACGTGTCAAAAAGCTATCAGCATATAGAACAACTAGGATTAGCTAGCTAGCCTAGGCTAAATTATGAACATGCAGCTCACTTTTCTGTCAAACAGTATAATAATGATTTCATAATTTAAAAGGTCCAAATTTAGTATTAAATCAAGGTCCCAAAGTAGCTAAGATTGTGTACAACTGCTTAACTAAATTAAGCCAAAGGGAAGAAACCTTAAATCTAATGTTTTACAACATATGTTAGAATTCAACAGCTTCTACCATGAAGGCCAAGTTAGTTTCTTGTGAGCAATTAAACTCATCACAACACAATTTTGGCCTGTTTTAGTTCTGAGGTGATGGTTGGTCAAAATACCATTTCAAATTTTGTTTGACAAGGGCACATCAGTCTGAGTGGGTTGTGGATGCATGCCTGGAACTGCCTTTCCCCCCTGGAACATTCACAGCATGTTGGCAGAGCTAAAATCACAATTCATCCCCACATTGGCCCTGCCAACAGTCATTTGCCCAGGTGCCAGGTCTGAGCATTTGCTCGGTGAAGAATGTGACATACTCTACATTGCCAGAAAGACCGGCAGAGACGAGACTGACAGCAGAGAATTTACGATCTTACCTCCTCTCCTTTTCCCTGGCTAGCTTCCACTTTCAGTAATGCTCTTTTCCAAACCCGGCTATCTCTTTTTTCTCCCCCAACTATCTTTCTCTTTGTCCAATGCTTAACCTAACCTGACTTGCTCGATGGCTATCTTTTAGTATTATTTTTTGACTGTGACTGTGTGCTCTTATCCAAAGTTAACTAGCTCATTTTTTCTTTACTTCTTTATTCCACCCATCCACCTATCAGTCTTTCTTTCTTTCTTCTACAATAGTTAATCTATTTTTAGTCCTACTTTTTGATTTGTTTGACCATCTATTCTTTCTATCTACAGTATCTTTCTTTTTTTCTTTCTCTCCATCTGTTTGTCTTTTTCATCCATTTGTACACCCATCAATCCTTCTTTCTTCCATTCCTCCATATTTTTCCTTCCATCAATTGATCCATTTATCTTACCTTGCCTATTTCTTTTATCCCTCCATTTTTCAGTCCAACTGGTTCTTTTCTATATCTGTTGTCTATCTTTTTCTTTCTTTCTTTCTTTACATTACATTACATTATGCAGAACCTGATTTTACCAAGTGAGACATGTTCCTGGGACAACATCGTTGTTGACCCTGGAACAACATTGTGATTAACCAATCAGATTTGAAGAACCAGTTTATAGATTTTGTGAAGTTTATGCTTAAAATCAGTGTTTGGTGCTTTTACATCAGTGTCATTCATCTATCATTTCCTCTGATTTTAGGGATTACTCATGGTTAAGGTTAGGTTTAGGTTTAGGGATATGGTTAAGAATATATTTTTGGAGTAAAATGTTGTTCCAGGGTCAACAAAATATGTTGACCTAGGAACACATCGAACTTAGCAAAATCAGGACGTGCATTACATTACATTCATCTTTATTTCCTTCTATTTAAAAATTTCATTTTTAACAATCCATCAATCAGTTATTTTTCTTCCTTCTATCATTTCATCCTTCCTTCATCAAATTATCCATTGCCACATCCTTTTCTTTCTTCCTTCCTTGTTTCATCCCTCCATCCTTCAGTACATCAGCCTTTCTATCTGTCTCTCTTTCTTCCTCTTTGTCTAAAGCTCTTAGCCAAACCTGAATGGCTTCCCCCACCATGCAAACGCTCTTATCTTCACCTGCCTTGCATTCTCTCTCTCTTTCTCTGTCATTCTGCCTAATTTTTATTCCTCCCTGTTTATCTCCTGCTTGTGTGTGCCATAAAATAGACCATGGAAAACAGGCCAGGATGCTAAAGGACGGGGGATAATGGAGGAACTGTCTCATCTGCTCATTTCCTCTATTCATTTAAATCTATCATTATATTGTTCACAGTGCCAGCAACAGTGTAGACACTTTGGCGTCATTTGCACAATGAGAACACATGCATGAAGAGAAGTGATGCATTGCCCCAAAACATCTTCAAATAGTACTTTTCAAAGCAGTTTTCCTTTTAAACTCTGATCTTGGCTCTCCCAGCTTGCTAATTACTTCTAATTTAATGCACTCTTTTTTTAAACACTAAACAACCTGCTAAAAAGGTTGTGTCTTTGTCTGATGATGCAGTTTTAAACTTTGCCCACGGCTTTTGCACTCACACTGAATACAGTATGTTAAACAAACTTCAGCTGTTAGATTTTTATTCACATAAACATCCCATTAACCACCAGTCCTCTTGGGTGAGGTGTGAAACAAATTTTCACATTTGAAGTTTCAGGCAAAAAAAGATGAATCCCAGATAGCTGCAAAATCACTGGCATGGATTTTAACACTACACGATGTTGTTTTGAAACTGTGCTTGTTTGTGTCGCTCATTATCTTATAATGAGGGAATCACAATTATTTATTTCAAAAGATACTCGTCATTAGCATATCAAACAGAATGACTAATAGATATACCTGTCACGAATGCCACAGATGTCAAACTGGAGCTTGCTGAAGTTTCCCAGCAGGCCTTGCTGCACCAGGTAAAAGTTGATTGGCTGGTTGTTAATGATAACAGAGCGCATGCAGCCTTGATATGCCAGTGTCGGATTCCGACAACCCTGATTGGTTAACACTGATGGGCAACCTGTTAAAATCATACAATCATATAAATGAAAAAGCACTCTTTTGTTGTTAAAAGCAATAATTTAAAACTAAACTTTTCAATGATTATATTTTATCAATATATCCGACAACCACTTTCAAAAGTATTTGAAATATGTAAAATGTAAGACAGAAATTATGTTTCTTTTTTTTTTAAATTATTATTATTACCGTTATTGTGGGGATATTTCCATGCCCCTAAACATGACGCGGCACAAACCAAAACCATTTAAAAAAAAATATTTTGTAAAAGTGTGATTCTCTTTATTGTTATACAGTAAATTAATGTTAATATTTAGGACTCATTTGTCACTGATTTTTTAAATTTGATCTATCTATTTATTTATTTGCTTGAAATTGATCGCTCAGTGTAAAATAGCTTACTGGTCTTAAATCACCGTAGACGTAGCCTTAATTTTTTTGCATACCATTTCACATTTCTTTCTTTTACATTTTGAAATGTGTATATTCTTCAAATTAAGCATCCAGTAATCCATGATAAAGCTTGCATGTTACAGACCTAAAAGAAGGGGATTTTGTAATTACAGCCCACATGATTCTGTTGTGCATATTTTATTGGAATTTGTTTAAATCCACTAGCACCCTACCTCCAATTAGCACACTCCTCTCAAGCTGTGCTATGTCCTTGAGCTGCATGGTGGACGGTGGCTCATCATCCACCGAGAGGGAAACCTGGAAACCTCCCACACTAATGGACACCGTGTGCCACTGGCCGTCACTCAGAGCCTGACCTGGCATAGGAAGACATGGAGCAATGTTACGCCTCAAATGCTGCGCATTAATCAGGGTGAATGATTGACAGATCTGGGGTTTGTGCGCTGGAGCTCAACGAGTTAATCTGCATATGTCAGCCCGGCAGAGAATCCACTATTCCCCTTGAGAGGGATGTGCAGAGATTCAGTTTGCCGTCTGCGATGGCAGCCTGCCAGGCAGCCATATCCAAAATTCAGTCGGCATACAGGTGTGCCTGCCAAAGAGTGTTTTACAACTAAAAATCCTGTTTGAATTCTCGGTAAACGCTTTTAGGGTGAACATGGG
Source organism: Carassius auratus (assembly GCF_003368295.1). NCBI lineage: Eukaryota > Metazoa > Chordata > Actinopteri > Cypriniformes > Cyprinidae > Carassius > Carassius auratus. Next base: position 3,109,836 of record NC_039289.1, read on the forward strand.
TATGTGGGATTGGACTTTGTTCATGTTGTTGTGTGGCAGAGAAGCAAAATGTGAAGACAAGCGCATAACCTTGTATATTTATCCCTTGGAGGGTCTTCCTTTTCACATCTGTTGTTCTTAATTTAAGCTAATTATAATTAGACTAAAGGAGCGTTCATATCAACAGAGGTTTGCAGCAACAAAACAGTTTCTTAAGAGTTGGCATATTTGAGATTAAATAATAATAATAAAAATAAATAAATAAAAACTATTATTTAAAAAATATGAATTAATAAAACCGAATGTTGTATTTTTAATAGCTGTTGTTATAAATCCAATAATAAAATATTATTGTAAATAACAAAATATTATTATTATTATTAAGAATAAGAAGAACGTACAAATATATATAAATATATAAATATATTTCCCTCCAGTAAGTCACTTTCAAAGTTACATTGATACTGATGTATGGGTTTCCTTTAGGAGTCCCAATCATCTCTGTGCAGTAAAAAACAGGCCAATAAATATTGATAAGTGGAATTTGCATGCCCAGCCACTCCCCTGCACACACAGGTATATAAGAGGGTGACATGTATCCGTTCATTCAGTTTTTTGCTTCAGAGCCAAACGGTTGCTGCAATATGTGCTTCTCATTTTCTACAATCACATGTGGGAAATTCTCTTCACTTGACATTTCTGTTTATGGCACATTCAGCTGTGTTTTGCCAGTAATAGCATGGTTAAGTGCTGTGATACCCCTGAGCAATTTCTCTTAAAGAGCTACACAGACGAGAGCATCTTTTTAAAGATGTCTCTTCGTCTGTGCTTTTCTGGATGTGGTTGTTTCCTGACACACTCTGAAGGCTACGGCCATGTCTCACGTGTCTAGGCCATAAGCATTCTGAGACTTAGTTTGTGGATGGTTCATGTCTTCGTTGTGAACACATGTCCATGGCGACTTTGAGATCATGACTCTGCCTCCTCGTGAGGATTGAAGTCCCCTCAGCTGCTCCCCGGTCTGGGACTTCTTGGAAGTAGATGTCCTCGCTGGTTAGCACTCAGGGAGATCTAAAAGGTTACAGTGGGAGCTCTTCCACCGGGCCAGTCCATACGGACTTCCCACTCCTTCACGACATTACGTGCCATTGAGCTTCTGAAGAAGATTGCTGGGCCATCTCGCAGCTGTCCGACAGTTTCGTTGGGGATTCCAGACGAAGAATATACATCGATCATTGCATTGGAAGGATCAGGCGCTTCAGAGGATGAGGACTCTTCTGAGCTTTCTCTTTCATGGAGGACTGCAAAGTCAGAGTTTGACTCTGAACTGTCTGCTATACTTTCCTGGACATTCGAGAACATTGGGCTTAAAAGGAAGCCTTCACCCAACCCAGTGCATTCTTAGCTGGATGACTGGTTCCAAGGCATGGGACGTGACTCGCCGCCGTAACCCACCTCAGTGGTATTTTTCCTGGAAGTGCATGAGGTGGTCATGAAGTCACAAAGTAACCTTTCTCTGGCCAAAGCTGCTTTGCTGCCTCCCCCTTCCTCACTACCAGCGATGGTGGGCCCGTCTTTAAAATTCTGACACATATTATTTTATGAGTGTATGCACACCGTTCTCTGTACGAATTGTTCTAGATGTGGCACAATGCTGCTCTTCTCATTCGGTGTGCGACCGCCTTAACAGTGACGCTGGTCAGGCAGCCTCAGTCTTGCAAGCGATGGCCATCCTGCAAGTCGATCAGGCCAAAGCACTAAAGCAGTTGCACGGTGGTAGTTCTGAGCCGGGGTTAATGCAGGAACTGCACAAGGTGACCAACTTCGCTCTATGAATGACTGTCAAGGCGCAGTCCCTCGGCCAGACAATGGCCACCTTAGTGGTCACATATATCTGGATCAGCCTTGCTGAGATGAGGGACGCCGACAAGGCTCGCATTCTTGATGCCCCCATACCACAGGCTGGCCTCTTCGGAGACACTGTCAAGGTATTTGACCAGCAGTTCTCGCCAATCCAGAAGCAGACTGAGGCCATCAATCACATCTTGCCCTGGCGTGATACTACTGCCACGGACTGGCCTCCAGTCTGCTCGTTGTTGAGGGCATCCCCCTGTGGCATCTATATCTGCACCAGTGCTGGCTGTCATGACCACTCAGCTGCAATGTTGAGCCCCCTGACAGAACACTGCTGTGTCCTGATCGCGCACTGCATGTTTGCGTGGACTGCACTGTGATCTTTAGAAGTTCTGGCCAGCTCTTTGTCTGCTTCAGAGGGCAGCAGAAGGCAAAGCCTGTCTCCATACATAGGTTGTCCCACTGGCTAGTAGATGCCATCACCTTGGCATACTAAACACAAGGTAAGTTGTGCCCCTAGGAGTAGGGCTCACTCAGTTCGGAGTGTGGCCTCCTCCTGGGCACTGCCACATGGCACCTCTCTAGCAGACATCTGTAGGGCCACAGGCTGGGTAACAGCTTAGACCTTCACAAAGTTTTACAGACTCTGGGTTGAGAGTGTTCCTCATCTGACGAACCCTGGATTGTGCATCTTCCTAGCACACTCCAGCTGTCAGGTTCGGCGAAGGGTCCTGAGACCAGGATCAGAACTTGCATTGTATGGCCGTTTGGACTGCCACTGTACTGATCTTAGTGCCCCACAGGTAGTGATTCCCTTCTGTCGATCCCATGTGTGTATTCTTTCACAGTATCGTTTCCCTGTTGGTAAACCCGCAACATAACCCAATGTGGTCTTGGACTAAGGCAGGCTTCCCTAGTGTAAATAAACTGGTCACTGCTTTACTATTCTCAAATAAGAAAGACCACAAAGCACTCTTTTCATGTGTACAACAATGAACTCAAGGTTAAGGAACAACAGCTGCGACCCTCCTTACTGTGATCACTGCTCTTTCTGTCCCTATATGGTATAAAAGACTTCTGGCTAGAAACGAGGTGCTGGATAGGTTACGACGTGGGGTGCAAGTTGTTACTTGTCACGCTTGAGCCTGCCAGCATCTACATCACCAAAACCCATGACATTAGTTCAGTGGTTGTGGCGCTTTCCATAGGTAACCCATTCGTCAGTATCGACATAACGCTGAAAGTGACTGACTGAAGGGGAACGTCTCGGATACTTATGTAATCCTCGTTCCTTGAAGGAGGGAACGTAAATGTTACACTCCCTTGGGCTACATCAGTGAATGCCTTGTTCCTCAGCACAAACATGGTGGATGCAAGCTTTCCTATTATATACCTGTGTGAATGGGGTAGTGGCTGGGCATGCAAATTCTACATGCCAACGCTGATTGCCCTTTTTTTCTGCTACTCAGAGGTGATTGGGGCTCCCAAGGGAAACCCCATATGTCAGTATCAACGTAACATCTCAGTTCCCTCCTTCTTGGAACGAGGATTATATAAGTAACTGAGACATTTTTAAATATTTTTTATAGCTGTTGTTGAAATTATAATTTTAACAACAAAATAACAAATAATGATAATAAACAGATAGTGTTATCAGCTATAGTTAGAATAATAATAATAATAATAATAATAATAATAATAATCCATCCATCCATCATCTTCCGCTTATCCGGGGCCGGGTCGCGGGGGCAACAGTCTAAGCAGAGATGCCCAGACTTCCCTCTCCCTAGCCACTTCCTCCAGCTCTTCCGGGGGGACCCCGAGGCATTCCCAGGCCAGCCGGGAGACATAGTCCCTCCAGCGTGTCCTAGGTCTTCCCCGGGGCCTCCTCCCGGTGAGACGTGCCTGGAACACCTCCCTGGGAAGGCGTCCAGGAGGCATCCGAAATAGATGCCCGAGCCACCTCAGCTGGCTCCTCTCGATGTGGAGGAGCAACGGCTCTACTCTGAGCTCCTCCCGAGTGACCGAGCTTCTCACCCTATCTCTAAGGGAGCGCCCAGCCACCCGACGGAGAAAGCTCATTTCGGCCGCCTGTATCCAGGATCTTGTCCTTTCGGTCATGACCCACAGCTCATGACCATAGGTGAGAGTAGGAACGTAGATTGACCGGTAAATCGAGAGCTTTGCCTTACAGCTCAGCTCCTTCTTCACCACGACAGACCGGTACAGCGACCGCATTACTGCAGAAGCTGCACCGATCCGTCTGTCAATCTCACGTTCCATCCTTCCCTCACTCGTGAACAAGACTCCAAGATACCTGAACTCCTCCACTTGAGGCAGGAACTCTCCACCAACCTGAAGTGGGCAATCCACCCTTTTCCGACTGAGAACCATGGCCTCGGACTTGGAGGTGCTGATTCTCATCCCAGCCGATTCACACTCGGCTGCAAACCGTCCCAATGCACACTGAAGGTCCTGGTCTGAGGATGCCAACACGACAACATCATCCGCAAAAAGCAGCGACGAAATCGTATGGTCCCCAAACCGGACACTCTCCGGCCCTTGGCTGCGCCTAGAAATTCTGTCCATAAAAATTATGAACAGAACCGGTGACAAAGGGCAGCCCTGCCGGAGTCCAACATGCACCGGGAACAGGTCTGACTTACTGCCGGCAATGCGAACCAAGCTCTTGCTCCGGTCGTACAGGGACCGAACAGCCCTAAGTAGGGAGCCGCCGACCCCATACTCCCGGAGCACCCTCCACAGGATGTCGCGAGGAACACGGTCGAATGCCTTCTCCAAGTCCACAAAACACATGTGGACTGGTTGGGCAAACTCCCATGAACCCTCCAGCACCCTGGAAAGGGTATAGAGCTGGTCCAGTGTTCCACGACCGGGACGAAAACCACACTGTTCCTCCTGGATCCGAGGTTCCACTATCGGCCGAATTCTCCTCTCCAGTACCCTGGCATAGACTTTTCCAGGGAGGCTGAGAAGTGTGATCCCCCTATAGTTGGAACACACTCCCCGGTCCCCCTTCTTGAAAAGAGGGACAACCACCCCGGTCTGCCAGTCCAGAGGTACTGTCCCCAACCGCCATGCGATGTTGCAGAGGCGTGCCAGCCAAGACAGCCCCACAACATCCAGAGACTTGAGGTACTCGGGGCGGATCTCGTCCACCCCCGGTGCCTTGCCACCGAGGAGCTTTTTAACTACCTCGATGACTTCAGCCCGGGTGATGGACGAGTGCTCCTCCGAGTCCCCAGCCACTGCTTCCTCAACGGAACACAAGTCGGTGGGATTGAGAAGATCCTCGAAGTATTCCTTCCACCGCCCGACGATATCCCCAGTTGAGGTCAACAGGTGCCCATCTCTACTGTAAACAGTGTTGGTAGGGCACTGCTTCCCCCTCCTGAGGCGTCGAACAGTTTGCCAGAATCTCTTCGAGGCCAACCGATAGTCCTTCTCCATGGCCTCACCGAACTCCTCCCAGGCCCGAGTTTTTGCCTCCACGACTACCCGGGCTGCAGTCCGCTTGGCCTGCCGGTACCTGTCAGCTGCCTCCGGAGTCCCACAAGCCATCCAGGCCCGATAGGACTCCTTCTTCAGCTTGACAGCATCCCTTACTTCCGGTGTCCACCACCGGGTTCGGGGATTGCCGCCTCGACAGGCACCGGAGACCTTACGGCCACAGCTCCGAGCAGCCGCAGCGACAATGGAGGTGGAGAACATGGTCCACTCGGACTCAATATCAGTTGACAGCTCAGTTGACAGCTGACAGCTCCGCCCCTCTCTTCACCCGAGTGTCCAAGACATATGGCCGAAGGTCTGATGACACGACCACAAAGTCGATCATCGACCTCCGGCCAAGGGTGTCCTGGTGCCACGTGCACTGGTGGACACCCTTATGCTTGAACATGGTGTTCGTTATGGACAAACCGTGGTTAGCACAGAAATCCAATAACAGAACACCGCTCGGATTCAGGTCAGGGGGGCCGTTCCTCCCAATCACGCCCCTCCAGGTGTCACTGTCACTGCCCACGTGAGCGTTGAAGTCCCCCAGTAGAACGACGGAGTCTCCAGTCGGAGCACTTTCCAGCACCCCTCCCAGAGACTCCAAGAAGGCCGGGTAGTCCGCACTGCCGTTCGGCCCGTAGGCACAAACGACAGTGAGAGACCTATCCCCGAATCGAAGGCGCAGGGAAGCGACCCTCTCGTTCACCGGGGTAAACTCCAACACATGGCGGCTGAGCTGGGGGGCTATTAGCAAACCCACTCCAGCCCTCCGCCTCTCACCATGGGCAACTCCAGAGTGGTAGAGAGTCCAGCCTCTCTCAAGAAGTGTGGTTCCAGAGCCCAAGCTGTGCGTTGAGGTGAGCCCGACTATCTCTAGTCGGTACCTCTCGACCTCCCGCACAAGCTCAGGCTCCTTCCCCGCCAATGAGGTGACATTCCACGTCCCTAAAGCCAGATTCCATGTCCAGAGATCGGGTCGTCGGGGGTCTCGCCTTGGACTGTCGCCCGATCCTCTATGCACCGGCCCCTTACGCTCCCTCCTGCAGGTGGTGAGCCCACAGGAGGGCGGCCCCACGTCACTCCTTCGGGCTAAGCCCGGCCGGACCCCATGGGGGAAGGCCCGGCCACCAGGCGCTCGCATACGAGCCCCAACCCCGGGCCTGGCTCCAGGGTGGGGCCCCGGCTGCGCCATGCCGGGCGACGTCACGGTCCTTGATTTTAATTTTGCCATAAGGGGTTTTATGAACTGTTCTTAGTCTGGCCCGTCACCAAGGACCTGTTTGCCTTGGGAGACCCTACCAGGAGCATATAGCCCCAGACAACATAGCTCCCAGGATCATTCGGGTACTCAAACCTCTCCACCACGATAAGGGGACAGTTCAAGGAGAGGTAATAATAATAATAATAATTAATAATATTAATAATACAATTTTGTTATCAACAATAATTTATAATAATAATAATAATTATAATAATAATAATTATTATTATTATTATTATTATAAATTATTGTTGATAACAAAATTGTATTATTAATATTATTAAGAATAAGAATATATAAATACATTAATAAAATATATATTTTAAAGAATGTTTATAATAGCAGCTGTTGCAATTATAATAATAAAACAAATTCTAGATGTTGACAGTTAATAGCTGTTGTCAGAATTATAACAAAATAAATATAGTATTTATAATAAACAAATGTGATTATATGATGTTATTAGCTATTGTTATTACTGTTATCAATATTATTCAAATTACATTATTTTATTTTTTGAAACATTGGATAAAGATTTTGGCTGACAGCTATTATTATTATTATTATTATTATTATTATTATTATTGTTTTTGTTATTTTTGTTTTTGAAATATTATGATACAAATTGCATTATTTTGTGTTAAGGTTGTATGTTCAAACCCCAAAAGGTGAGCTCCAGAAAGACACACATGTAGACAAGTAGACGTCTCACCGATGACTATATCAGAGCTTTGCAATGCTGATCTGTGGTGTGTGAGCCTAAGCTGCCCATGAACGAGAAGCAAAAGCAGTCTCTCTGACTCCCTCCTCAGCCAGACCGAAAGTAGCGTCCCTTCCCGGTTCCATGTCCGGAACTGGAACGTCACCGACAGCGTTTCCGTGACAGCGTCCAATGGAAGTGACAGGAAACTGCTGCTGGAGCTCAAGAAGGTGGCGGATACCAGTTGAGGCTCTGAGCAGGTAAAAGTCACATTCCCCTGAAATGACAGGTTATGATAGGGTTAAAATAAACTACAAAAAAATATCATTTTGGTGTAGTAAATATTTCAGTGTTTGCAAAATAACAAACAACTTCCGCTGAATCTAAACACAAATCCATGCAGAAATATGTTCTTTTCCTTCTTTGACCGGTTTTGCCTGGAGGCGGGCAGACTGAGTGACGGGAATAAACTGTAAGTCAAATGTCAAGACATCGAAGACTGCAGGTCTCCACAGAAACAGAATAGCGGTCTGTTTTTAGACCAACAGTCCAATGGCACTGGACTTTATAGTGGAGAGTCTATTGATCCGTCTTTCTGTGTGGTCTCAGACAAAAAATAATGTGTCTGGATTCTTTAAGCAAGGAGTTGACGGAGCGCTAGCTAAACACAATCCATTAAAACCCCAAACACCACAGAAACACCTGAAGCCTGTGAAGATGCACTTTACTTCATCTAGAAGAGAATACAACTAATTAAAGCCAACAGGAAACAACATTCGCCTTACCAATTTACTTCCGTAATGAAGTTTTTCTGAGTAAAAACACTACTCTGAAATGTATTCAAAATAAATATAATTATAACAAGACATTTTTGTAAAGCCAACAGGAAACAACATTTGCATTTCAAATAAATAAATAAATAAATAAATAAATAAATATTTGCTTTATAGTATGCCTATTTAAAGTCAACACACATCACATTCACAATAATTTAAGAATGAAGCATTTCTAAGTAAAAGCAATACTCAAATAAATAAATACATATTATTATATTATAATTTTATAATAGATCATATATTTTAAATTAAATTCAGCAGCAAATAGCACTTGCATTCCTATTTTACTTACAAAAATAAATAAATAACAGTTTTCAGACATTTTAAAATAACTGTTTTCTTCTCGTTTTAAAGCAGAAACCATAATAAAGTCTTATTTAATCCTGATTGATCTTTTTTTCTTTTTTCTTTTTTTTGCATTGTCAAAAGTCTGCCCCGAATCAAACAGGTTAGGATACATTCAAATGCAATATAACAGACATCAAAAAAAAGTCCTAGACCTTTTGACCCTATTAATCCCAGGCAAAGTGTATCCCACATACGCTCTAAAGTCACACTACGATCACGCTGGTCGCTCGTAGACGTCATACCTCATTGCCTGGCTCATATTGGGCTCCAAAGGCCCCTTAGGAGCCTGTATATTTGCCTTGCTGAAAACTTAATTGAGAGCGGGTGAAGGTGTCTGCTGTGAAAATCTCATAGGGTGGCATGGACTAAGTGGGATTCGGTCCTCTCTGTCATTAGTACCAGAGTCCCACTGAACTCCCTCCCTGTCCATTAAAGGATGCAATATCCAGCATGTGGGCCGGATTAATGGCTGCAGTTTTTAGTTGTGCTCTGGTAACAATATGAGACTATGAGAATGGAAACTCGTAAAAGTTGCTTGATTCAGAGGACTGGGATTCCTCGAACCTCGGAACTGGGAAAATGTAAAACAATAAAGCAGGACTGTGGATGTATATTCCAGTACTGTATCATACAAAATACTCATTATCCCAATATTTCTACTAAATATAACCCAAAACATCATCAGATTGAAAGCAGACGAAGATAATCCAATCAAACAAAGGACACAAAAATACATACTTTGTCATTTACTAATTGAGAAAAATATATCCAGTGTTGTATATCTGTCAGTGGCAAAAGTATGTGAATCTTTGCTTTCAGTATCTACTGTAGTTTGACCTGCTTTTGCAGCAATAACGGCAGCTAAATGTTTATTGTAACTGCTGATCATTCCTGCACGATTTCTTGTAGGAATTGAAACCCATTCCTCAGTACAGAAACACTTCAGCTCTGTGATGTTGGTGGGTTTCCTCCTTATGAACTGCTTGCTTCAGGTCCTTCCGCAACATTTCAATTGGATTAAAGTCCGGACTTTGACTCAGCCATTCCAAAACATTAACTTTGTTCTTCTTTAACCATTCTTTGGTAGAACGACTTGTGTGCTTGGGGTCATTGTCTTGCTACATGAACCACATTCTACTGAGATTCAGTTATCAGACAGATGTCCTGACATTTCCCTCTAAAATCTTCTGGTGTAATTCAGAATTCATTGTTCAATCAATATGATGGCAAGTCGTCCTGTTTCCCAGATGGTAAAAAGGTTCTTATGCTGGAACGCAGTGTTTTTCTTTGTCCAAACATAACACTTCTCATTTAAACTAAAAATTTCCATTTTGGTCTCATCTATCGATTAAACCTTTCTCCAATAGTCCTCTGTTTTGTCCACATGATCTTTATCTAACTGCAGATAGGCAGCAATGCTCACTTTGGAGAGCAGTGGCTTTCTCCTCGCAACTCTGTTATACACATTATTGTGGTTCAGTGTTATCCTGATGGTGGACTCATGAACATTAACATCAGCCAATGTGAGAAGGCCTTTAGTTGCCTAGGACGGGTTAACATGGGTAGGGTAACATTGGTCTTGAATTTCCTCCATTTTGTCTGACTGTAGATTTGTGCAGTCCAAACTCTTAAGAGATGGTTTTGTAACCTATTCCAGCCCGGTAAGCAACAACAGCCCTTTTTCTTAGGTCCTCAGAGATCTCCTTTGTCTGTGCCACGATTCACTTCCACAATCACGAACAGACTTTGAAAACAGGGCACGCACTGACACACGATAGTCCTTCCACTGTTTGAAAACACCTCTAAACAGATGGACTCTAACTTCACCTTCAATTGAACTGCTAGCCCTGGAGATTCACATACTTTTGCCATTCACAGATGCGTAATATTATGTAATTTTCTTGATTAAATAAATGGGAAAAAAATATAAAATCTCATCTCATTTGTTTGATTTGGTTCTCTTTGTCAACTTTCAGGACTTGAGTGAAAACCTGATGATCTTTTGAGTTATATTTATACAGAAATATAGAAAATTATAAATGACATTTCTTTATCCATCTAATCTAATTATATAGCCATCTTCATCTATCTACCGGTCATCCTAGTTCTATATCTATGATGTTTTATCCATCTACCTATCCATCCATCCCTTATTCCATACCCATCTAGTTCTCCATCCATCCATACATATCCATATAGGTATCCATCCATCCATTATCTCTCAGTCTACAAGACCATAAACATTCAGATTTCAAATAACTTTATTATAAAACATGCCTCTTATTACTTATTGCTTTGATCTTCAATTATAAACTGTATATTTATGGATAATATCTTAATAAATCCAAAACAATAGGGAATAAAACAGGCATGTGAAAATTACACGTATGGAGCAGTCAGATAAGCAGAAATGTCTCTTTACACAGAGCCATCTCTCTTATTAAAACCATTCCTTCATTTTAAAATGACTGTAATTCAGTCTCCACACCTTTGGCGAGTTGGGTTTTATAAGGTATTCATCAGCGGATCATTTATGAGGCGTAATCGAAGGCCCGAACAGCTCTTGGAGAGTGATTGCGCACCTTGTAAAATATATTTTAATGACAAGGCTCTCAGCGCTGTGGGAATAATGTGGACAAAACCACAATTCATTCTCTTAAAAAGCTCCCTTGTGGTGCCACAGTATACTGGCGATGTCTCAAAAAAAAACTGAACGGCTCGATTTCGCTCCCTGCTGACCAGTTCCACAGAGATCTAAACCAGTGTTACAGTGCATTTGTGGAAAAATTCAGGTAAAAACTAATGTGAATGAAAACTTTAATCAATCTCTTTTCAAACACTGTTTGTGCTCCAACTATTAATCACAATCCACAAACTTGGCTGCAGAAAGTTCTGGCACCTTTCCATGTTGGTGCTATTAGGGAGAAATCACTGAATTCTCAGGTCAAGAACCATCCATTATGGATAGGATGGGATGGGTTTGATAATTCATCAAGACCTGTGGTAATTTTTCTTATTTTATAGCTTTTTTATGGCTCTGACAACTACAATAACAAATGTACGAGATCATCAATAATAAATGTACAAGATAAACATCCTCACCACACTGTAGATCTGAGGTTTGCGTCGTTTGGCTAAGTCAATGATGTTAACCCCATTGTAGTAGAGGTTCTCCATACATCCGTGGAAGTTTTTCCGCAGGAATGTGCCTGGTTTTCCGGGAAGAGGGATTCCTCCAAAGCTGAGCTTTGTGAAATGAATGGGAAAACAACAGCAATGGAGAGGTTTTACAACATAGCGGGAAATATGTCCAATCATTGGCCAAGTGATTTAGCGCTTCAGGTTTTATGCTCTTAACTAATCAAAATTAATAATAATAATAATAATAATGCATTTTATTTATCATTCGCTTTTCTTAACCCAAAGCGCTACAACTGTGAGCATGGGTAACAACAACAAGCATGGGTTTTTTAACCCATAACGCAACAAGGATAATAAAATAACAGTAATAAACACACGATAATAAAAAAAAACTGTATAAACATACTCAATTACAGTAAGCAACTTTAAAATTATAAGTCTTTAAAGATTTCTTAAAGAAATCCAAAGCTTAAGAATCTCTAATTCCGGCTGGTAGAGCATTCCACAATCGTAGAGCTGAGACAGAGAAAGCTCTACATAGTTTTTAATTTATATGCATGCTGCAAAGAGCGAATGGGAGTATAAGGAGCAGCTAAACTAGATATATAGGCAGTGGCAGTCCAAGAAATAACTTTATAAGTTAAGATCAGAATTTTTAAATCAATTCGCGATTGAATAGGAAGCCAATGCAAGTTATGCAGTATCAGAGTAATATGTTGACAGGCAGTTGTATACATTAGTACCTGAGCAGCTGAATTCTGTACTGAGGTAGATCTGAGTGTTATCTGCAAAAAATGAAACTCTAAACAAAAATTACAAATGATCTGACTCAGAGGCAACATATACATACCAAATAGGATTGGCCCAAGTACAGACCCCTGCGGAACATCCTGCTGTACTAATGTTGGTTCAGATTGACATTTACCCAAACAAATAAATTGAAAGCAATTTGTAAAATAAGATTTAAACCATTCAAGTGCAATACCAGAGATGCCGGACCATGTATGCAATCTTTCAAGAAAGACTGCATGAGATATTGTGTCGAAAGCAGCAGTAATATCTAACAGGAGTAAAATACTACAAGCCCCAATGTCAGCAGAAATGAAAAGATTGTTCATAACCTGGACTAGAGTAGTCACAGTGCTATGACCTGATCTAAATCCGGATTGAAAGAGTTCTAAGATATTGTTAATGGACAGGTATTGTTGTAATTGGACGGCAACAACTCGTTCAAGAACCTTAGCTAAAAATGGAAGATGGGCAATAGGCCTGTAGCTTGACAAATCCTCCAAATTAGAACCAGTCTTTTTAAAAACTGGTGTACTTCCAGTAGATAGAGAGTTGTCAATTATTGCAGTAATAGAGGGACCACTCAATACCTCAATAGGCATAGGATCAAGAAGGCAAGTAGATAGATTCATAGGCCTGACCAGTTTCAAAATGTCCTCTGAACCAACAATTTGCACTTCATTTAAATATAAAATTATGTTATTTTTACAAATAGTAATTCGCTTCAATGCACTTCAAAGTTTAGCTTAAACAATGTTTGTGTACTTAATAAATTATTATTATATTTAACATGCATTTTACTTGCATATTTCATAAAATGTACTTCAAAACGCAACACAGAAATAATATAAGCAACATAAATAGACAATTTAAATACAATTAAGTTAAAAAAGAGCAAAATAACACAACTGACTGAACTGTTAATTATATTAATTGAATTAATAATAAATATTACATGTATTCAAGATCCATTAAAGTACTAAATATTAAATAAATTTAAATTAATACATTAAATATATCCTATTTATTATAAATTGATTCAAGGTAATATTTCATTGGATAAAAATCTGTAGTCTAGGATGATTCATTAAATTATTTTATTTTGATTTATTAAATATTTTTCTTCCGGAAAACACTGTAAATTTAAAGCTGCAAATATCTGCTCAACGTGAGTTGTGCTCAAATGTAACAAGCCATGAAATGTGGGCTCTTTAATAAAAACTACTGTTAAAGATCTCTATATGCATCTGCTAATAGACTGTAAAAAATGAAAGTAACCAAAAACATTCTCACCTCATAATCAACTTCCAGTGAATCATCCAGCCCAGCCGTCCTCACGTGTTTGGTTAGTCTGTCCACAGTGAAGTTGATCTGTTTGTTAAATCGCTCGATCAGGACGGAGTGCCAGTGCTGGTCATCCAGAAGACTACCCAGAAACACAGAGAGATGGCCACTGCTAGGATGCATCTTGACATCGTCTTGAGAGAAAAAGAGAGAAAGAAATATACACATTTATATACTACTTTGCTTTAATTTTATTTTTGTTTCATTTACAGTAATTTCAGCACTTCAACTCACTATTTATTTCACATTTTTGGTTTTAAGTTTTAATTTGCACCTGTATAAGTTAAACAAAATGTACAAATGTGCATAAAAGTCAAATCCCATTTATATTATGCTAGCACATTAAACAAAAATGTAAATGTTGTCGGAAGCAAACTTTTTATCAGTTGCTAATTTTATTTGCATCTTTATAACGGGCAACCTTAGAAAGAAGATTATCAAACGCTCTCGTTTTCTGTGCATATTCTCAAAACAAGCCATAAATAGCTTAGGAAAGGTATGCGATGTGCCGTCTCCTCTGTTTGATCATTCTTAACTTCCTGGAAAGAAACCTGCTGTATTGATGATGAAAGAACAGAAAGAAGAGCGTATCTTGACAAAGTGAGAGAAGCCTGTCAGGAACATGTTCAGCTCATATTTCACCACAAAATCAAGGAAAGATGTATGAAATTCTATTTTGCATAAAGAAAAGTAAGCTTATTTTTAGCACCATTAATATTTGTTGCATCAATTGCGTAACAATTAACCAAATGTTTCTCCAAAAGTGACAGTGAATTAATGTATCAAAATATTCCAAATTTTCTTTAAGTAATATAATCATTTTCCAGTGTTGGAGAGAAATGTAAAGCAGACACATTATAGTAAGATTTTTCCCAAGAAGGAGGCAACATACGACGTCTGAAATTAGCTTTGAGAGCTCTTCGAGGCTTTCAGATAGAGGGCGAAGGCAAATGTAAATGAAAACAGCATCAATACAATCTTGGCTCGGTATACTTAGCAATCAGAGCTCGTTGTCACTCTTGGCGTAACGCACAACTTACTCCATTTGACTGCTGGTGCTAATTGAAATCGAGGCTCGGAAAGTGCTGGAACCCTACATTAGACCGTTCTTTGTGACAGCTCGATACACTTAAATGTGATTACGGCACAGATTTGGCCTCTTAATCAAATCTTTGTTTCACAACTGCCTCTCATGTGATTACAGTAAGATGCCACGATAATGTCTATGAACACTTCCTATTGCTGCAGTGATAGAAGAGCTCTACAAAACCCAAAGATGTGGAATAACCTAAAGAGTTTGAGTCTCTCCAAAATAGGTGTTTTGTGGATTCAATTTTTACAAATATATTAGATTTAGGCAAAATTATTTGCAAAAGTGAGAATGCAATACACTGTGTTACAAATATCTGCCATGATTCTGAACATGCAAATGTATCAAATCAAGATTTTTCAAAGCATATGTGGCCACAATCTTGCACGGAGTACGTTTCAGGCCTTTGGATTTGAGTTTAAAAGTCTATACTCACCCAGGTTGATATGCAGGGCCAGTCTGCCCTTATGCAGCTCTAGGGTGATGTAATCACCTCTTTGTCCCTCTCCATGCACAAGGACCCCATCCCCGCGCTGGCTCTTAAACCGTAGAGAGATGACGTCTTTCACAGTGCTGGTGGACTTCTGATTAAACCGGTACAGCAAAGAGCTCCTGCCGTTGAAATCTGCAACATCCGACTCTAGAAAGTGGAAGGGAAAAAAAAGAATCCACTTTGGTCATAAATATTAAACAAGAAAAACATCTACTTATTGTTAAAAACTTTCATATCTTGTACAATTTTCCAGTAAATGTATTTCTAAAATAAAGTGTTTGTTTTCACCATCTTTATAACTCACACAAAAAAGCAAAAACAAAGCCAAACAAAACACAACACAACAAAAAAGAGAAAAGCAAAACATAACATGACAAAAAGAATCCAAACAACGACAAAACCCCACAAAGCACAACAAAAAGCAAAAATAAAACAAAGCAAAAACAAAACCCCCACAACTAAACAAGAAACAAAATAGCCACAAAAAAAACAACAACACAAAGGCAAAGAAAAACAAAAACAAACAAACAAAAAACTAATAAAATAAAATAAAATCTAAATAAAGTACAACAATATAATACAGCAAAATGCAAATCATAAAAAACACAACAACAACAACCCAATAAAAAATAAAATAAGATAAAATAAAATACAGTTCTACAGCTCTGGTAAAGCAATATTGAAATACTAAATTGTTAACATTATTATTATTACTATTAACATCTTTCATTAAGAAAACATACTATTTTTCTAACTGAATATTTTATTTTACCAAGAACTATTGTATGCCAAATCGAAACTAAATGTGCTTGTCGTTTTAAAGTTTCCTAAATGTCACCTAAGGAAGATGGATTATAAACTCATTTGTTAGGTGCAAGACCATTTACAACGAGACAAAAGAAGAACTGCAATGATACAGAAACAGTTAGGCTCAGATTATTTTATCTTTGGCCAGAATTTCAAGAAATATGAAGCCTGTTTCGAAGCAACCCTTCAGAGCTAATTCTACCCTAGGCAGTAAAAAGCAGAAATGTGGATTTTGACCCAGGTTTAGAGTTCAGACATTACGTTTTTGCTCTTTTTCTCCATCTCCTCGCTAGGTGCTGGAGTGAGAGAGACTGAAGCTAACTAGCCTTGACAAGCAAAGCCTAGCAAAGAGCTCTGAGCCATCTGCTGAATATAGAACTAACACAGAGGGTCCAGGAACATCAGCAAGCGCAATGAGACTGAGTTAGATAAAAGTGGGGAGATCAGACGAGAATGTGTTTGGTTTTCGTATTTTGTTGCTGTCTTGATGGAAGTGCAATGCGTGTCAAGATGTAGCCATAAAGAAATGTATCTTTATCTCAAAGTCTTTCAATGTAAGAGGCACAACAACAATCACCAAAAAACATAGAAGTTGCATAAACGGAGACCTTGAGAACTGAAAGGATAGAAAGAAGAGAATTTGAAAATACTGCCAGGTTTAAACTAATGCATATTGTATGCTTCCTGAGGGGAAAGAACAAAAACAATGAAGTTCAAACTCGTGCATCTGAACTCAGCCAGACGGCTCGCTAAACACAACACACGGTGGATTCACATCCCGATTGAATAATTTATTATTTAGGATTGTAGATGGTAAAATAAACGTATATTCTCTCTGTATATCTTACTACTGGCATGAAATCTGGGCCCACAGAGATGAGAATAAAGACTAAATTGACGGCAAAGTCATTCAACGCTGGCACCATTTTTCTGAATCCAAATTATTTTATATTTTGATAATGGGTTTCATGATCTAATCACGTTCATTAAAACAATTTGTGAACTGAAATAATGCTGAAATAAAATATAAATATAAGATGAATATAGATTTTCCTGACTATATCTTATTTCACTTATTTCATTTTTTTTTTTTTTTGTTACAAAATTCTGTGAATTTTCCCAATTGCTTAAGACATACACAAAGTTGCCCACAAGCTCAGAGTTAGACCTCAGTTTATCTGTGGGTCTTTTGGTGGCATCAACAAAGCAGTGCTCCAATGTGAATTAATGACTGTACAAGGATACACACACACACACACACACACACGTATGCTTTTGCTACACACTTCCCATTTCAGACACAAACAGTTTACACCACGAAACCACGGCCTTAAATTACAGTTAGTAGCAAAAGCGCTTGACAGATTTAAAACTAATTGACTTGAAGAGCGTTTCAGCAGTGCATGAATAAGGCCAAAACACCACAGAGGATATCCAGTTTATCCCACAGAAGACAGATATCAATGTAGGGAAACCATGCGCTATCCTTTACATGTGCATTTACTTCCTGTCTCTCTCTTTATTACGTCTCAGACAGGTCTGAATTCATTTTACCTCCATTTGATGCGACATTTTCTGTTTTTCCCCTTTAATATTTGTCCTCTGTAATTCAGGTTAGCAGACATTTTCATATGCCATTTGTGCTAACATTGAACACCGCAGTGTGAAGCCATTGTATGTTCAGCGCATATTAGCGCAAGGCTAATTGAATGTAATTATCAAGCACTAATTCACTGCCTTTGGAATGCAAGCTGCACCAATGCTAATGCTAACCTGCCAGTGGTCTGACTTTGACAAAGCTCTAGCGTCTCCGTTATCAAACCCTATTACTGAAATACTGTGTGGTCAGCACTCACTTATCATGTTTGATCAACACAGTAAACCGAGTTGCCCCCAGCGGTGTCACATTTCGCCCTATCTCACGGAATTAACGCTTAGAGAATAAACATGGCGGTGATAGGTCGCCGAGTCAAGCTTTGAATTGACAATCAGTGCTGCTAGTGCGCAGACTACAAATACAAAGCACCTGAGGAGAGACAGAGAGAAAGGAACAATGAGAGATTAGGGGAAGAAAAAAAAGAGAGAAAACGAGCACTTGCAAGGCTACGTTATAAATATTTCAAGCGCAAGGCATGTGGCTCTGGCAACCCTTGAAGCAACCGATTGATTGTTACTCTACACTTTGATACCCAGGAAAGGCAGGTCTAAACCAACTCAACCAGACTGCAGTAAAACAACATGACAGTGAACTAGCTACAGCTACAAACGAACTAGCTGAACTTTTGAAGCAACAGCTCCCAAATCCTTAAGATTTGAAAATCTACACGTCCTGCACTGGAAATATTTAGCCACACTCATTTAGCTGGTTGGCTTGTACAATAAAATTAAAGCAGAAATACCCTGGTTTTCCAAATTGCTACGTAACTGAATATGAGCTTGCAGTTTGTAAACACTGATATATTTAGATTTTTTTAGCATTGTATATTGTTGGCAGGTTTGTTAGTCAGCATATGCTGATAGATGCAGTTACTGTACATCATTCTATTCACAATAAAATTAATACGATGGATTTAGAAAATAGATATCAAATATCCATTTTAATACAGCTTTCATTGTGAATGCATAAAGTACCAATTACACACCAAATGTACATTCAGTACTCACTGTATGCACAGCCGTAGACCTCCACTCTGAGCCCCATCCATCCCCCGGGACTCCAGTCCACTGGCAAGAACCGCAGAAATCGTGTTCTTATGGAGTGTGAGAGCTTGTGGTGAACAATCCCATCTGAATTTGTATTTCCACTGAAAGTCTACAGGAGGAATTAAATGTTAGCTTGCACAACAGTAACTTTCCAAGATCTGACCTTAGTATGTATGTGCACTTCATGTGTTAATGAGTCAATACATTGTCAAACGAGTTTTTTCTGCTGGATGGAAGGCCTTTGTAGAGATGCAGCCACATTTCCTGCTATTTGGCGAATTTTCATGAACGAAAAAATACTCATTTCAAAAGGGAATTTATGAGATGCGGGATTTTGCATGAGGGGTTAAAGTCAATCACCCCAAATTTTTTGCTAATGTGACCATATCCGAATGTGTCCGAAAGCTCTCTCGCATCTATTAACATCTTGTGAGTGAGGTTTTTATGAACTTTGCAATATTTCCAGGTTTATTTAGTGTCTAAGGTACAGGTGTTAGCTCTGTACATTGTTAGCACCCCTGTGTTAAGTTCTGGCTTGATAGCATGTACTTGCAGACAATTACTTCATCATTCTGTGTCTTCATTGGCTGCTAATGAAGGTCACTTACAGAAGTCGAAAAACTGACATTAAAGTTACAGGGAATGTTAACGGTTAGCTTTCTGCAGGTACTTTAGCCTGCATAGTCTGAATTAGCATATAGTTTTACCTCAAAGAAACTCTTCCAAAGTCAGAGAGTTTATTATCTATACATAGAGCTGAACCTTTTGCCAAGCTGCATTTACCAAAGATTTAAAAAAACGAACTCAAAACGTTAGCGGGGCGCTGCTGGCAACGTTAGTTTCTTTAAGCTGCGCTCAAAGCGCTGCTGCTAATCTAAACCTCCAGTTTTAGAATAGCTGGGGGTCTTACCTCCAGCTGTAGAGCCTACCAGAAAAATGGCATGGCCAGGAGGCACATACTGCTCTTCAAAAATGTTCCACGTCTTTTAATCTTCTACTCATTAAAATGTTTCATACCTTCAAAGACTTCCATTAAACTCTGTTCTCAAACTAATCAGCACCTTTTTATCCTCCTACTGGTTGGAAGATAAAAGAACCAAACATTAAACCATCATCAAACAATTTTTTTTAAATAAAAATAAAGTTGTAATGAGATGAATTAGCGTATATGTATACACCACCTCCACCTCCTCCAGCGGCTCTCTATGTTTGTTTAGTTTCGATGATTACATTAGCAGGAATCCAAGCTTTCATAATGAGTGACGACGGGGATGGCAAGTAAGATCTCGGTAATATTTGGCCCAAGATCTCTTCGAGCCAGGATAAATAAGAACGCCGGGGAATGATGGTGCTTTGAAATGACTAGTATTGATTCAGAAGAGGGGGGTGAAGCCCATTTGTTTGCCTGTAAGTGTGGAGGCAATGCAACTGCTGTCTCTTGTGGCGCAAGGGCCATGCCAATCGATTCCAAAGTTGTCAAAATACAACCATCAAAAAAAAGAAAACGTAATTCAAGTTGGGTAGACAAGGATTTCAGTTGCACTGCCAGTGACGAATGAGGTCAGGAGACCATGAAATAAGTTTTAGCAGGGATATAAAGCCACGTCACTCAAGATAGAGGGTTTATTTAATCTTAGTTTAGGCGATTAAGTGAAATTCAAGTCGGTAATTAAAGTTTGAACATTTTGTGGGTGGCTGGTTTTCGATGGTAAGTGTGTGCCGACAGTTTATGGGAGGATGCATTAATTTATTCTAGTAAATTATTATGATTTAGTTAAAGACACAAATGCTTAATGATTATGGGTGTGCATGCATTTTATTCCAGTCATAAAAGCCCCCCGATACACACTATCCGGAAAGCTTTTACAGTACTTATTGCAAAGCACTAATGCATTATAAATATAATAAAGGATGGATTATTTATAACAGTACTTGGAAAACTTACCCCTATGCTGTCCTCTTGTCTGAACTGCTTCCAAGCTCTTCCTGTATCACTGCAAAGCAGCATGTAACTCGTAACCCAATCAGGGCTCCCGAAACGCCCCTGGGTCGCCACAGCTGTGACCTCGACCCGTTCCCGCAGATCCACCTGTAGCCATCGTTGCCTGTCTGTTCGTTCTGGAGCCCAGCCGCCACCTCCTAACACAAGAACAGAAAAGGGTGAAGTCCAGGTACAAGCAACAAAGAGATACAACATCAATAATTTAAGCTCTCAACCTGTGTTGAGTTTGCCAGGCTACAAGCAAATTAAGTTTTGTAACATTAGCAAAATTTTGCAGGCAAAAAGGTAATGATGAAGCATCGCTCACAAAGAAGTCACTTTCAAATCAGTTAACTCTGCATGCTTAATGTGAAAAATATCGACAAACTTGAACATGTTTTGATTGAAAAGTCTGGATATTGCTCACAAAAAAATCACTGTACAATGGTAATTGTGACCGCACTTTGCAAGTGCACTAAAATAAACTAAATATTTATTTTACTACACAAAAAAGGTAAATGATGGCTTTTGAACATGATTTATATATGATAAACCACACCATGAACACAGGAAGAGGAAATTATGTGATAACTGAATTACCAAAGTATCTTGAGAAAAAGAAACCTAACATATTTTATTCGTGCACCAGCTCACTGCAACAAAGCAATGCAACATTCTATCAAGCTACTGTATGATGCTATTTATAAGAAAATCTTGCATGCTAATGATAAAACAACTATTTTGGAAACAGACAGTTATGCTAGTGAAAAATGCTAAATTGTTAGCATTGTTACTTTGGGCTAGCTTATGCACAATACTGTAGTTGATTAAGACACATTCCTCCATTAACAAAAGATAAACCTTTAACTAAAGGCAGAAAAGGTATTTGAAACACCAGCAAAGCCTCATCTTCAGACAAGCCTGCCAAGTGAGCTTCTTTTAAGCCTGTCTGTTCACACTAATATTGGCACTGTATCTATTAAAAAGCTGAGCAAATAGACAGCAAACCCAGTGCTAGTCGTAGCACAAGGATCTGCTCTACAAACAAAATCAGACTGAGCCAAAGAGGTGAATGTCACATTGGTGCCCCTGTAGCTGTCAGGCAGTAATTCAATGATTGGTCTGCTTTTAACCTGTAAGTCAATTGAATTTCAGTAATGTTTGCTGATACTCTATCAAAAGTCAAACTGGGTATTTATCCATGCTGTGCCATATCAAATGACAGAATTGTACTTTTTAATGCACTGGATTACTGAACGGACTCCAGCATGAGCTAGTAAAATGTATCAGTATCAGTGCCATAAGTTACATCAAAATTACCAAAGTATTAGCATCAGATCCCATCACTGTACAGTTTAGCTAATGAATAGGGATGTAACGATTCACACCGAGCCGGTTGAAAATCAGTAAAAATATGTGACGATTCAAGTTGCATGAGATGTTAAACGAATCACGATTCAACTGGGGGTGATGGTTTATGTGAATGTATCTCTGAAGGGAACTTTTCATCTTGCCTCAGTATTTTGCATATGAAAGTATGCAGTCCATCTGCTGTTTTTGTTTCATTCAGATGTTTTATGTGGTATAATCTTACAAAGCAAAGTAAGATAATTATAGAAATTATAGAATTATAGAAAATTATACAATCTTATAAAACAAAAACCGCTTATGCTGCATACATATACAGCATCTTTATTTGTATTGTGATTATAATGTAGTGGTTGCCTCTTATTTTAAATGGAAAGAGCACAGGGAAAGCCTTAGTTTGTTTACATCAAGGTATTTCTTTTATATTTATTATTTATTTATTTGACTTGGGATTTGTTTTAAAATCGAGAATTAAAAGTGTTGTTATTTGGCATATTTAAATTTCACAAAGAAACGTGCAGCATTTTGCTTGAGCAATAATAAAAGAACACCGTTTGATTTAAAATAAATAATTTAAAAAATTTGATTACAAAATTTACTTAAATCTCATTTGGTATTTTTTTTTTTTTTTGAAAAAGTCGTATCGTGAAATCAGTATTGTGAATCATATCGCATCGTGTGTTGAGTGAGTCGTAACATCTATACTAATGAAAGTAATTCAATTAATGTTGATAAAGTATTTTCAACATTTTATACTGGGATTACTCACCATCTCTTCTGTTGAGCTTGGCAAAATATGGCGACTGACTGTCAGAGGAAGATGAGGAGCTCTGGAATGATGTGGGAGGAAGAGCAGAAACCAGTGGCCCATTGCAGTGATCTAGAACAGCAGGAAAAACAAATTAGCTAATCAGAATTGACATTCAAGTTTAGTTATTCTGGTTTAGAATGCCCACTATTCATAAACCAGTCAGCTCCCAATGGATGATGGATCAAGTCCTCTCCCTTATACTTTCCCCATTTCCCCCTTTACCCCTACAGACATAAAATGGCTTGCACAGTAAATGTTGCTAAATTAGTTACTGTGAGACTTTCGTCATCCACTCCTCAAGTTAACGTGCTAAACCAGAGAAAGGAAATGAGCAGAAAGGAGAGAGAGACAGCTGACAACAGCACTCATCTCAATGTTTGAGAAATCCACACTGATTTCTCATCTAATTAACCTTTCAAACACTTTCTAAATGAGCATGACGACAAATAGCTTCACTCACAGAATTGCAAATGTATTCCAGACCAGGCAAAAAGATGAGACGGAGATGAGAGGGAGAAAAGGAGAGACAAAGAGATGGGTAAGGTTGTAGGAAGGATAGAGGCCGGCAGCTAGATGTGGCCACATCTCCTCTCTTACAAAGGATTTGAGAGACATCAGAGATACCTGAGCCTAAATGAAATGTCCTCTGCTGGTTCAAGGGTATATTTACTCTGGGAAAAATCCCTAATAAACAGGCAACCTCCGAAACAGTTTTCCTCCAGATGAAGCCATTTAAAAACCCGCCCCATGATGCATTTTTCAACAGGGAGACTATCTCTCTATCTTTTCCTCTGCAAGTGCTTAAGTGGGCAAATTGAGTAAGTGATGTTTCTGAAACTCATAAATATGAATGATGGGAATGACTGACACGGGCTTCCGCTTCTGCTCGCGGTGACGGTCGTGTGGAGGTAATCGGCAGCATTGCCTCCACCAGTGGAAAGGGACCGGATTAAATTTTTCCTTGAGCAGACTGGATGTGAAAATGACCTTGTGGCTGATGGCACAAGAGATGGGAATCAATACAGCACGACCATAAACCAGCAGCTTAATTTCTTGAGGGCACTTGCATTTGAGGAAAAACTCTGATGGAGTGCTTAATGAACAGGAATGTGTACAACTCTATTGACGGGGTGGAAAAAGCCGTGAACATTTGAAAACACTACAGGATCCTACTCTGGTCAATGTTGCAGCAAACTTAGGTATGTTCTTAACTTCCTGTCGGATGCCAGATTGTCATTTAAAAAAAGTTTTTCCTTGTACAACCTTGTGATATACCATCCCCTTTTAATTGCTTTTATGAAACCACAAATTTGATTGTCAAAGGCATAGTTCACCCAAAATCTAAATTACCCCATTAGATACTCACCCTCAAGCCATCCTAGGTGTATATGACTTTCTTTTTTCAGACATATACAATCAGAGATACATTAAAAAAAAAATGTCCTGGCTCTTCCAAGTTTTATAATGGCAGTAAATGGCTGTTGAGAATTTGAAGTCCAATAAATTGCATCCATCCATCATAAAAAGCTTGAAAGAGACCGGACATTTTTAAATATATCTCTGATTGTATTCATCTGAAAGAAGGATGGCTTGAGGGTGAGTAAATCATGGGGGAAGTTTCATTTTTTGGTGAACTATCCCTTTTATCTTGTCTATTGTGGCAACTTATGGTTGCATGACAGAGTACCACTTTCGCTGCCCCTTGCTTTTTCTACATTTTTGCAAGGCACAGTGCCATTTGAATCCAATCGATCCACAGCCTTCCCTTATGTAAACGCAAAAGTGCACTTACTCTGTGGGTATCCACAAATCCTATTCGGCAACTGGAATATTTTGACCTTTAGGTCTTCATTTGGCTGAAGAGGTCGAGGTTAAAAATCACTGCAGTTGCGCAATGAAATTTATGGATACCTGGAGAGGTTTTCAGAGAACAATGTGTATCCATTAGTTCCAAAGCGCACTGTGCATCACAGTGATGTAGGAGGAGGAAGGGTCTACCAAAGTGATGCTTCATCAGGCAACAAAAGTTGCTGCAACATACACAGCATTGAGTGTCCTTTATCTTGGGTTGGAAATGCAGAATTTTCCTACAATAAATCAATGAATACATAAGACACTACAATGGAAAGACAGGAACCAAGATCTTTCATATGATCTCAAGATCTCATTAAGATCTCCTTACCCTAACCCTAACCCTAAACCTAACACCATTCAATGTTTTGAGCATGTATGCTAACCACTAGGCCATGGCCGCAAGTTTTCACAGAATACTTTTAAAGCCCATATGATGAGTAGTTTCATATCACCTACTTTTTATGCTTCTGAAGTTCCCCAGAGGTGGGAAACATTGCAAACAGACCTTCCAAACTGAGAAAATCTTGAGGTCATATTGAGATCCCCAAATTTTGGTTGCTTAATCCAAGCTTGGATTAGCCAAGACAAACCTTAGCATAGTTTGAGACACTGATTAATATTTTTTCTTGAGAGCAAATCTGGGGGGAGATTTAAAAGAGATTTAAAAGTCTTCATTTAATTTAGTTTCTATTCAGGAGAAACAATTGAGAAGTTAACTAAGATAAGTTTTTCCTTTTCTATCAGTCTACAAACAGTCAAGAATGTAATGTTTTAACTTCTGCCTGTCACCAGAATGCCAAAAATAATTTATTCTAATCAAATACAATGATCTGATTGCTGCATACATAATTGGTTAATCATGCTAATAGTAAACCCAGCTTAGCTTATTAATTAGTGGAAATGAAGTGTACTCATGTATGCATGTAATTAATAACACTGTTTAATGAATCAAGAACAGTGCTCACTTGAAAAAATGAATAAAAATAAATAATGAGCAAAAGCCATGGGAAGTTAGTGTACACACAGTGCTGCCTGTTGAACAGTAAAAAAACAATTTATTCCCTCCATTTGACAAACACACCACACAGAATTGTTTCTACCGGGATCAGACGGATGCTCGGAATGAATGCGAAGGGTGGGGGAGATTAAATTTTTATGTTTACCTTGGAAATTCTCCTAGTCAGCCCTCCCAGATCTACTGACATATGCATGCTGCGAAATTAATGTTTATGGGAGGAAAACAACTCAGCAGCACTGGTATTAGCTTGAGGATAGGTCGCCTAATTCGCTGTTTTGCTTGCTAGACAGTCGGACGGCGTTAAACGTTAGCATTGTAACAAAGAGTCAGTTGTTATTTAGAAACGTTTACAGAAGCAAGCACTCAGGATCATATAAAACATCCTTTTGACATTACTAACTCAATTCTCTACTGTTCGTTACTCCTTGGAGTGTTTAAGACTCAAAGCTTTTAAGCAAATGTGGTTTGAAAAAACATGTATGAGGCTATTAACGGACACAAGAATCCAAGAAATAGCATTTCTGAGCCAATGTTTTTTTTCCTCCTCCTGAGCATTATTCTTCCGCTTTATTAGACGTAAAAGCAGCCTGGTTCAAACCCGGCACGACAGTCCATTTTTCCTGCCCCCAGCTGTGCTTTTAAGAGTCTGCACCTTTAATGGAATCCCTGGATGTTCCAGTGCATCTGCGCTGTGACAGAACATGTGATTTCTAATGCAGTTTTAAAGAAGCTTTTCCCACATTGAATTAAGTCCGGTGCCTCCAACAAACTTTTCCAAAGGAGGCATAAAGAGAGAGAGGCGGATGGGGTGGTTAGATGGAACCAGAAAATGCAGAATGCCTAGACATCTGTGAATGGACACCTACATCCTGTAGAAACTGTGAAACACTCATTTAAATCCTGTTGCAGAGTTTGCACGGTCCCGAAGTATCCCAGGTCTGTTTGTACACCAAACACAATCCGTCCTCTGTGGATTAAAGCTTTCTATTCCAAACACCAAATCTTGTATTCAGACACTAGTTAGTAAGCCGAAGTCTTCAACATTCAAAAGACGACAACTGGGCAAAGTGAGGTGAATTTAATGTTTTCTAACGGCATCTGATATTTTAGGCCAGGTGTCAGACAACAAATGAGTTCAATTAAGTACAAATTAAGTACACAAAATCCACATCCAGTGATAAAAATGTCTCTAAAATGATCATTCTAATACCCCTCTTCTTGCTATCTGATCTTGAAATATCATTCTCGACACGTTTCAGTAGTTTCATAATTGTGGATCATTCCTGAGCCTCGTGAGAGGGGTTTAATCTTGCATGTGAACAGAAAACCAAGACCGACATCTGTGTAGATTAAACAGTGAGAGGATTCTGCCTTGTTTGTGCCATTTTAATGGCTCTAAATAAACCAGGAAATATACAATCGATTAATTGTTAATAATAAAACGAATACAATATTATTTGAAAATGTCTAAATAGTTTCGCTTTAGGGGTGCACGATAAATGTCGGCCGATAATTAATGCGCATCTCGTTAATAAAGCCGGTTCTCTAATCAGCGCATTAATTATCGGCCGATATTTATCGGTTACCCCTATAGCATTAGCAACAACTTCGCATTTTTGAAAAACGTATTTAAATATAAAAATAAAAACACTCATTCGAAATGACTTTAATCCATTACAATAATAATATTGTAAAAGTATATAATTTACTATTTTTAATATATTATTATTATTAATATTTATATATTTTAAATAAAACATAGTACCTTTTACAACAATAAAAAAAATTAAATTTAAATAAAGTAAAATTAGAACATCTTTTACCCCCCCACAACAGCACTTCATATTCAGACACGTCCCATTTACAGTAACACCTCAGACCCCTGCGCCCTATCTCACAGCATTTTGGATAATTAAAATGACTCTGGCCACGTTTCTGCGCCCCTCTTCAAGCTTGGCATTTAGCGCTGACCTGATTTTACAAGCGGTTGCCTATGGCAGCGAGGGCTGATGTAATAGAGGAAAACGAAGGAGAGGCTATTACTTAAACCTGACAGCGACACAGAGAGACTCTTCACTTCCATTGTGACACTCTGCGCTCTCCT
This sequence comes from Carassius auratus, assembly GCF_003368295.1. Lineage (NCBI taxonomy): Eukaryota > Metazoa > Chordata > Actinopteri > Cypriniformes > Cyprinidae > Carassius > Carassius auratus. The sequence goes on from NC_039289.1 coordinate 3,137,833, forward strand.
CGGCAGGTAGAGCACAGCCAGAAGAGCCTAACAAAGCCCGGGTAATTTACAGTCTCCTATTTAACTGGGGACTCTATAGCAAGATTAGGCCATTACATCATGGAATATCAGGAGATGTAAACATAAAAGTCAATTCAGCCTTGATGATTGACATTTTTGTTTGGTTTAAGGCAGAGGCTTCAAATTCAATTCCTGGCGGGCCGGAGCCCTGCAGAGTTTAGATTCAACCCTAATTAAACACACCTGATCCAACTAATCAAGTCCTTCAGGCTTATTTGAAATCTACATGGTATGTGTGTTGGAGCAGGTTTGCAACGAAACTCAGCGGGGCTCCGGCCCGCCAGGAATTGAGTTTGACACCCCTGCTTCAAAGGAACAAAAACTAATTCTGTCATTATGTAGACATCCTCGAGTTGTTCTAAACCTCTATGCGAATCTATATGTCATTTCAGAGTAGACAATGACAGAATTGCACCGTTTAGAGCAATTTTCTTATCGTAAAACAACCCTAATGCACAAAGAACCTCTTCACTCATCACACATACACTCAACATTATGTTGAGAAACTCAATCAGATCTTGATTGATTTGGAGTCAGTTCAGAGGCGTTTGAATGCAGTTCATGCTGAGAGCGTGTATATGTATCGATTGACACTTTTGGGGTTCAGTGGAAGAAAAAGCAGTACTTTCTTTGAATAACAATTGACGTTTGATGTTTATATCACACAAACCTGTTTTGTGATCTCAGGAAATGTGTGCATGAGTCATACAGGGTGCTTTTATGATGCTTTTTGCAGCTTTATACCTCTTTTGTGGCAGAGCAGCCTGAACATTTAGCTAAAGAGCTCTTTTTTCTTCTTCCCTGCAGCAGCCCCATGTCAGTAACTAGTAATACACAGATAGAAAGATATAATCTACTCTCTCTGTTCTCCAATACACCATCCTGCAGTGTGTCGGATAGGTAGATGTGTGTATATATATATATATATATATATATATATATATATATATATATATTATTATTATTTTTTTTTTTATTATTTTTTTTTTTTACAGAACAGAGCCAAGATATCAATAACAAGACATCTTAGTTTTTTTTTTTTTTTTTTTTTAATTGATTGATTTATTCTTTTAAATATGACTTAGTGAATCTGAATATTTCTCATTGAGATTAGTTGACAATGTAGTTGAAATTCCAAAAATATCTTTGGTTCAGGGTCTTGGTCATATTTGATCATATCATATTTTATCAAGAAATTGTGTTATCTGAGCAATCAAATAAATAAATAATAATAAAACACATAAGCAACACACAAATGATATAAAATACACATATCTATAAATATATATATGCACACAAAATTAATATAAGACACCCACACAAAATGTGTTTAAATGGAAAAATTAAATAAATTAAAATATAATGTAATTTATATGTTCATATTAACTGTAAAATGTATTATTTTATTTATTCGTAATAATAATAATAATAGAAGTTGTATACATAAAAATAACTAAAATAAACTAAAATAAATTTGAATCCATAAACAAAATTAATACAATACCCCCCCAATTTGCTAAAATAATATAAAAAAAGCTAAAATATTTTTTTATAATAATAACAATAATCAAAATAATAACAATAACCAAAACATATATTCAAAGAAAATATAAAAAATAAAGTTATACAATGACAGTTATGCAGTATTCAGTTTAAAATTAATATTTATTTCTCAAAAAAAAAAAAAAAAGTAGTATAACAAGTTTTTATATCATTGTATATATAGTTTTCCTTTTTTAGAAATGTATTTTTTAATTTGCAATATTCTGAAGCAACTCAACTTTAATGCCCTAGATATAAGAAGAACTTCATTGGCTAGTTTACACAAGAATCTGGAAGAATGACAAGGCTAAAGCATTAATAATGTAACAGCTGAAGCTGCTTAGTACATATGTGGCCGGATATAGCTCAGTGTTTTTTACTGTTGCTTTTCTTCCCTTTTGGTTAACACAGCAGTCCTGGAAAAAACAAACTTATCAAGGCCTCTGAATGGTCATTGGCTTACATAAACAACACCACACAACCGGGATACCATCAAAGATATGGAGATGTGTTTACACAACCTTTCTTTCTGATCAGGTCGGGAACATCTCAGGCGCTGTTCAATGACGAGTGTGGGAAGCCAGCAGAAACTCGGGTATCTTCGTGAAATGCCATTAGTGGCTTGTCAAGAGTTTGTTGTGCTTTGGATGATATTTTGAATGACGAGGCTGCAGAGCATATGTTTGGCAGACTAAACGCCCACTAACACAGACTGAACACCATCTCATTAAGGGAAAATGCATTAAAGGAGTCTGTTTTTCAAGGTACTGTCGGGAGTGAACATCAGCCGGGGTTAGCTTTATCATCACAGGCTTTTACTTTGATGGATTAGATCTGTCGATCATTTTCTCACGGTTCTCTGAGGGGTGACGGCTGGAGGGTCCTGGTTGTGGTGTGCATTTCGTGAGAATATGTTAAATATCTATGATAAACTCGGGAGATTTCCTTTGAATGTGAGTTTTTGGAGTTTGTATACTGTATGTCTGTCTACTCATTCAAAAGGTTATTGTGTATATATATATATATTGCAAGATGACAACATTTCACGAATGGCATAAAGTTATATACTTAGTTATATACTTAGTTAGGAAATACAGCGAGATTGAAATGTAAAGTGACTAATCACAGTTCATTTTGTTTGTACGCACCCTCTAGCTTATCTGAACTCGATTTTCCAAAGTACACTGATTTATTTTAAAACAACTGTAACTCAGAAATTGTTAGTAAATCTTACGACTAATTCCCGAATAATCACACTTGATACAAGTGTTGATTGTACCACATAAATATTTTGGCATGGAAGATGTTCATTCAAATATTTGCGCAGACTTTATGAACGATTATAAAGAAAATGCAACAATATACAGAAAAACATAGAAACTTTGATATTCATGAACTAATTAATGCATTACATTAAGTGATGCATTTATTTGGAGAGAAAATGTTCTCATGCTAAATATCCACTTCAAATTTTCTCTAAATTTTCAGTCGGTTTATGTTCAAAATCGCATCTACTGCACATCAAAACTCACACACAATTTAGCAAAAAATGTGTGCAAATGGACTATTTACTACGGAGCCCTGCACATGACATGCAAGAAAAAAAAAATTATAAATTGAAAAAATTAAAAAATTAATAAATTAGTTCCCTCACGTTACTAAAACGTGCACACAATTACTATTGCGTTCCCTCGATTTACCATTGCATTCGAATTATCAAATCGAGTGAACTAAATAGTAAATCGAGGGAATGCAATAGTAATTGTGTGCACGTTTTAGTAAAGTGAGGGAACGAATTAGTAAATCGTGCACACAATTTAGCCTACAATTTTTTAATTAACTAATGAAATTCACTGTGATCCAAATTGTGCATACGCCACGCCAAAAAAAAATCTGATTGCAATTTCACATTTCAGCAATTTCAGGCAAAATTTGCATTTTTGTTTGCAATATGATGGTAGGTGGTTCTTGAGAAGGATGTTACATGAACATAACACAAAGTGAGAGAAAAACGATTCATTCAAATATATTTTACAAGAAAATACGACTTCAAAATTTCACCTTTAATTGAATGTGTTACTTGAAACTACTCGTAATTATTTGTGAAATTTACTAGCAATTTCTCAGTGAACTTTTGTTTTTGTTTCAGTGTGTTCTACACATCTTAGTTAATTAATGCCTAAACAGTCTGATTATATGTAAACAATTTACACAACTTTAAATAAAGCAGCTTCCATTTTATAGCAGCTATTTGTTAATATTAAGTCTATACCAAAAGGATATTAAAACAGAACTTGTTAATATACTGTATTTGATATTTCACTAGAACCAGCAGCCTTCATGTACTGTGCCAAACCTTCGGGGGGCCCTGAAGAGAAATTCAAACTTGACTACTTATCTTTTGATTACTGGTTCAGAATTTCCTAAAACCGAGATTTTCCTCGGATCTCTCAGAACAACTAAGAATCTTTGGCTTTTTCCATCATCTTCTTCTAATTATTATCTTTTTTTTTTCACCCAACCACATCTTTCAGAATAGTTTTTTCTGGCATTTATAAAATGTCTCAAAATAACCAATGGCGCTGTTGTGATAAACAGTGAAAACTACATGGAGGTATGTGGACTAAAGGCCATTCACGAACTGGACTGGAGTTTGTAGTTGGGTTGGGTTGGATGGGGTGGTGTAGTGGTGGGGATGTGTGTTTGTCTTTACCTTCTAAGGTCACTCTTTTACAGCGACTATGGATCTGCCTCTTGTTTAGGGCCAAAATTACAGCTGACACAAGTGCTGACAAGATAGAGGCAATTATTGAGTTAGACAATGATCTACTGTACAATGCAAATGTAGCGCCTGCCGCGGCGCAAGTGCAACCCTCCCTCTCAATTAGTAAATAACGGAAATGAGCGGAGAAGGAGTACACCGTTTCTAAATTTGGACCAGCGACCAGAAGATCAGATTCGCTCAAGAGACTGTGTCAGCAACAGGGGTAGAAGGAAATGACAACAACACTGGCTGCATTAGAAACAGGTAAAGTGTATTAAAGGGAATGCAATAATAAAAGGGAAAAAATATATATATAATAATAATAATAAAAGTCAGAGTTTCAATACATCATCAAAATCAACGAACAAAATGATTAAATAAATAAAAATAACAGAATATTGTAACCCAAAAAAAAGGGGTAATAGAGAATAAAATAAATTAAAAGAATGAAATAGTAAATGTATCCTTCTTATAACCCTTATATATTTAAATGTCTATTTTTCTATTTATTTATTCTTCTATTTTATTGTTTGTCTATTTATTTTTTGACTATTTAAACTCAACCTAATAAAGTTAAATGACCCTTATTTTGCTAATATGGAATATAGATACATAAAATAGTATAAAAATGTATATTTCACCTATTTATTTGTTTTCTAATTGGCTTATTTAATATAGATAATAACTTTGAATTTGACTGTAAATACAATTCTTCCAAATTACCCTTTTCACTCTTGTTCTTCAGAAAAACAAAACAACAAAATTAAAAAAAAAAAAAAAAAAAAAAAAAACAAATAATTTCACAGTGGAATGAGTAAAAATAGAGAGAAGAAAAAAAAAAAACAATGGATCAACCTTGCTTACAATAACAGTCCCAATGTGGATTAGGGTTTTCACCAAACTTTAGCTCTAGTTCAGTGCTGCTTACACGAGATCCGTCTTCCGCAATTGAGTTCTGAGCAACACAGTTCAGTCAGAAAAAAAAACGAAGGAAAGCGTGTGCACAATCCTACCAATCTCTCAATTCACGTAGTTCGATCCTTATTTGGGCATGGCTCGCCAGTTCCTGCTCACAGGCTCTTTTTAGTGCAATGCAGGAACAGTTCAAGTTCAAAGTCTTCATCAACGATCGTCTGGTTCCAGAAAATGTGCTGCACCCGACAAGAGAAATCTAATTGTCTAAATATGAAGGTTTCAGATAGGCGACACTCCAACCTCTGCGAGTTTCTCTCTCTTCTGGTAACAGTTTGCACCAGCATCAATCGTGTAAAACGACTGATAATGTTCAATTCACATTGCTTCCCTCAAAATCTGTTATTTTTCTAAACACAAATGCTGAAATATATATTCTAATTTTGTTTTCTTTTTTTCAGGACCGTGTCGCAGCTGCTGTTTCTCACTCTCGCATCGCGCGTTCTCTCTCGCACTCCCGCGCACAGCTCCGATCATAGGGCGGGGCTCACTCTTCGCTCTCCTCATTGGACCAATTTTAACTTGGTTTTATTTGAATAATAAAAAAAAAATATGTTTCTAAAATGGTTTTCTCTTTTTTTTTTTTTATGCATTTCCTATTTTAAAATGTCATGAAAATAAAGTGCTGATTTACATATTTACGAGAGTTATGGTATTTTTTTCCTTTAATATTTTACATTAACAGGGCTCTTAGTAACCTGGGTTACATCCTCCCCTCCTGAATTCATGCACGTCCCGCTGCATCCGCAAATTTTTGGGGTTGAGTTAAAACTACAGGCGCAGTATCAGCAGAAGCCACATTCGCCTCTAAAGAAGTGCTGAATGCGGCACTTAGACCTTGCAACAGAGATTGAATCACCACGGTAAGTGGATTTCCCAATTGGGGATACTCAAGTCTTTTTGCAGGCTGTCTTTCTCTTTGTGAACGCCTGGGAATCACTCCGTGCTCAAACTCCGTGTCATTCACTTGTTCACTCTGGTCACCTTCAGCATCCATAATTTCACTCGGAACTGGACTCTCTCTACTCCTGTTTTCACCTTCACAATCTGCTTCCATTACTGTCTCCTGGGCAGGCAACTCATCCACCGACTTGGAAAAGAGATCCAACCCTGTATCGATGGGACCTAACTCTAGCTCATCAGAAGAAATTCCTACTTTTCCTGATTCAGGTAAACTTTCCTCTACAGGTTCCTCTAAGATCTCCCCTGATAACCTACAGGTAGGTACATTCTCTCCAACAGGTTTACCAACAGGTAAGTCAATTTGGACGTTCTGGGGTCTTGGGCAAGGTAATGACTCAGGATTCACTAAAACTCGAGTTTCAAAATTCAGCCTATCACTAAACAGAGGACTAAGAAACTGATCATCCTCCGACCCAGAGTTCTCACACACAGACTCTGACTCTGGTAACTCATTATTTGCACAAGCTCTAGTCCTAGGCCTGCAAACTCTTTGCTTAGGCTGCCGCTCATGTTGATCAGGCTGCAAAAATCCACAGGGCAATAACAAATCACGATGTAACGTCCTGAGAGGACCACTCTGCCCCACCGGCCGGACAGTGTACACCGGTAATTCTCCTGCTCTTTTGACTACTACTTGGACACCTTGCTCCCACTTGTCAGCGAGCTTATGCTTCCCTCGCAACCTAACGTTGCGCACAAGAACTCTGTCACCCTCCTCTAAAGTAGAAGCAACTACGCGTTCATCAAACCTTCTTTTGTTACGCTCTGCTAATTTAGCAGCATTTTTTCTAGCTATCTCGTAGCTCTCTCGTAACCGGTCTTTCAGGTCTTTCACGTACTGAGAGTGGGACTTCGCAGGAGATTCTATTGGCAAGCCGAAAGCCAAATCCACTGGCAAGCGAGGCAGCCGCCCAAACATGAGCTCATAAGGAGCATACCCAGTTGTATCATTGCGTGTACAATTGTATGCATGCACTAAGGGCTTTACAAACTCCTTCCACTTATACTTTTTCTCGTTCTCCAAAGTTCCCAGCATTTGGAGAAGCGTCCGGTTAAAACGTTCTACCGGGTTACCTCTAGGATGATAGGGCGTGGTACGAATCTTATGTATACCCGCAACATGACACAATTCCTTAATTGTGTGGGATTCGAAATCGGGACCTTGGTCACTATGTAGCTTCTCAGGAAACCCATAGTGTACCAAGAAATTTTCCCACAGACACTTTGCGACCGTGCGAGCTGTTTGGTTCTGAGTCGGTATCGCCACGGCGTACTTCGTGAAATGGTCGGTGATAACCAATATGTTTTTGGTATTGCTATGGTCTGGCTCTAATGACAAAAAGTCCATACAGACCAACTCCAAAGGCCTACTGGTTTGAATATTGACCAGTGGAGCAGCTCTGTCTGGAGGCGTTTTTCTGCGCACGCAGCGTTCACAGGTTTTGATCTTTTTTTCAACCGCTTGGGACATTTTGGGCCAGAAGAACCTGGACCTCACTAAGTCCAGGGTCCTCTCAATACCCAAGTGCCCCATGTCATCGTGGAGGCTGCGCAACACTATCTCCCTAAGCCTGGCTGGTAGCACTAACTGATAACGAAGAGCCCCTTGTTCTTGCTTCCTCCTATACAGCACCCCATTCCTAAGTTCAAGACGACTCCACTCCCTCAACCACAATACCATATCAGGTGGTTGATCCCTCAGGGTACCTGGCCTAGACCCATTCTTCATCCATTCCATTACAACCTCAAGCTCTGGATCTTTCCCTTGCCATTCTGCTAACGTGGCCTCTGAGATGTTAGAGAGATCAGGAAGACCATGCTCAACCTCGTGTTGAAATTCATTCGGCAAAGCATCAACGCTATGAGTGAGGGACTCGACCAACGTAACTGGAGAGTGTGCCAAGTCAGGGCTTTCGGGCAAACCAATCACCTGATGCCTCTCACAAATGGCATTCACCACATCCGCCATGAGAACCTCAGACCCAGTTTCAGGCTCCGCCAGGTGGTGGAGTGTAAACTGCTTGATCCTCTCTCTTTCCTTCTGAGAGACAAGATCATCCAAAGGCTCACCATGTGGACGCCGGGAAAGCCCGTCCGCGTCTTGGTTTTGACTCCCTGCCCTGTATTGGAGCTTAAAAGTGTACGTTGACAAACTAGACAACCAGCGGTAACTGGTAGCATCAAGCTTTGCAGAAGTCAAAACATACGTCAGAGGGTTACTGTCGGTTACAACAGTGAAATCTACACCATACAAATAGTCGCTGAATTTGGCTGTGACTGCCCACTTTAATGCCAAAAATTCAAGCTTATGTGCGGGGTATCTCACTTCACTCTTTGTCAGTCCCCTACTGGCGAATGCTATTACCCGCATCTGCCCGTCCTGCTCCTGGTACAATGCTGCACCGAGCCCCGTAGTACTGGCATCGGTGTGAAGCATATACGGAAGCTTGGGGTCAGCAAAACCAAGGACAGGAGCGGATGTCAACTTAGAAATGATGTCATCAAAAGCATTCTGACATGCAATGGTCCACCTGTCACCGAACTGCTCTTTGGTATTGAAGTACTCACCCCCTTCTCGTTTCCCACTGCGGCCCCTACGAAGTGGAGGGTACCCCTCAGTGAGTCTCGTGAGAGGTTTGACTATCTTCGAGTAGTCACACACAAACCTTCTGTAGTACCCTGCAAATCCTAAGAACGCTCTCAGTTCTTTCAAATTTGTGGGCCTCGGCCAAGTCTTAAGAGCTTCAATCTTAGCCGGGTCAGTCTTTACCCCATCTCTCGAGACAACATGCCCTAAATACTTGACTGATGTCTGAAAGAAACGACATTTTTCAGGCGACAACTTCAACCCGAATTCTTTAAGCCGATTTAGGACTTGTACTAACCGCGACTCGTGTTCTTCCAAGGTCTCTGAAAACACTATCAGGTCGTCAATAAAGACCAGTACCTGTTTCCGGTGAAGATCACCCATGCACCGCTCCATTAATCTTTGGAACGTACTTGGCGCATTCGTGATTCCTTGGGGCATTCTATTGAATTCCCAGAATCCAAGAGGGCATACGAAAGCAGTCTTGCACTTATCAGCCTCATCCATCTCAATCTGGTAAAATCCAGACTTTAAATCAAGCACAGAGAACCACTTTGAGCCTGTAAGTACAGAAAAGACTTCTTCCAGATTGGGCAGAGCGTATGCGTCTTTGATCGTCTGGGAATTCAACTTCCGAAAGTCGATACAGAGCCGTACCGAGCCATCTTTCTTTCGGACTACCACTATGGGCGAAGAAAAGGGGGACTCAGACTCACGAATAACTCCAGCAGTCATTAGTTCCTGAAGATGCTTTCGAACAGCATCAATGTCCTGTGGGTGAATCGGACGTGCCCTATGCTTGAAGGGTGTCTCATCAGTTAGTCTGATTTGATGTTTCACTTGACTTGTACGGCCATAATCAAGATCATGTAAAGAAAAGACTGCAGGCATGGAATTTAACAGGTTTGTTATCCGTTCCCTCCAGTTTGAAGACAAGGGAGAGTCTCCAAAATCAAAGGTAAGATTGGCATGGGTAGGTGCTGGTGACTCAATCTTGCTTGAATTCTGAGCTGGTTTCTCTACGACCCTCTGTATAGCATGGATCTCAGCCAAGACGGCTTTAGGGGGGATAGTTAAGTCTGTCTGAGTACTATTCTTAAGCAGAACTGACAGCTGAGAGGAGCGTTTAGAAGGCAATGTGTGCACACAGCTCGCGACCATGAGGCCGCTTGGAAATGGAGCTGATGGTGGCTCAAGAATTACCCACTTCTCCATACAGGGTTCCCGAAGCTGGACATATCCATTCAGAACTATTGTGCTCCCGGCAGGCACAACTTCATGGAGATTGCCTACCAGCTTCACTTGTCCTAATGCTCCACTGCTAGTTTGCTTCCACCTTGCCTCAAGGACTTTAAGCACGGCCTGATATCCGTGGAGACTCGAACAAGGGTTACTCTCACTTTCCTTAATGCAATGGCTGTAAAGCACATCCAGGGAGTTGGTCCCAACAAGAACTTGCGACAGACTCTTTAGATCTGGAACTATTAAAGCTAACGTGGGGACCTCGACTTCAACACCAATGAACTCTCTAGGAAACTTTAAAGTCAGTTCAGTGTACCCCAAGTATGGGACAACTTGCCCATTGGCTCCCTCCACTTCCAACAAATTTTCTAATGACTTCAGCGGGTAATCAGACAAATGTGCCTCATAGAATGACTGGGGAACTGTAGTGACCTGAGACCCTGTGTCTAGGAGACAATCTACTTCCTTTCCATCAATAATGATCTGCGCAGTGCACTTAACCCCTACTAACCCCTTCGGCAGGCTTTTTGGCGGTGGCTTATGATGACTGTTCATAACAGGCTCTTGCCTGTAACATTTAGGGCGGATACTTTTACAACTCGCCTCTGTATGCCCTGCTACAGAGACTTCTCTTAGTTTAAAGGCGAAGGGGAATGATCATGCAGCGAGTCCCAATGAGCCTGCTGCTCCCTCAACTTACGCCTCTTTTCCTCAACCCTTGCAGGGTTCGCAGCTTTATCACAAGCAACGGCTAAATGCCCATCTTCGCCGCATCTGAAACAATATCCAGGGCGAGGCCGATTGGTCATTGGTTGGAACCTTCTGGCACTTCTACCAATGTCTGTCTCAAACGAATTATGAGTCGGGAAAGCTCGAGGACTAGCATTCTCACGGGAGTAGTCTCTATAACTCTTTTGAGTAATATTCTGAGCCTGCAGTTCAGCAACTTGTTGTCGCAGCTTAACGATTTCAGAGTCATCTGAATTTTCGCGCCTTACTTCTTGGGCCATGGATGCTTTAAGAGTGGTTACCTGAGTGCGCAAATCTTCCACTACCCTCCTCAAAGTGTTCAGCTCCATCTTCTCAGAAGACCCACTCGGCTGCTTATGGCCGGTTGTTTGACCTAAATTAGCAACTTGAGCCTGGACCTCTGCAAGTTGTTTCTTTATGAGGTCCGTTTCAGAAGCACCAGAATTTGGTGTTTCATGGGAATAAGCTGATACTTGCTGAGTGGCAGCTCGTGGTCTCGGGTAGGTATTAGGAGCTTTTGACAGCCCAAGATAATTTCTCATCCGCTCTTCTTTGGAGGCATGCTTACCCTCCTCTGTTCGGATTAATACAACCAACTCAGCAAAGGTGGGTGGGTGAACTTCCCTCCTTCCTAACTGAAGGCTGGCTATGAGACCATTGTCCCAACACCCTCTCATGAACTGTTTCAAGAGGCAACGATCGTGATCTCTCTCCGCAATGCCTCCCCTCCTAATAGTTGTACTCAAAATAACTTGTAACCGATGCAAAAAATCTGATGACTTTTCTCCCTGATTCTGTAAGGTGCCCATGAACTTGGCTAACAGTTCATCACCATCCTCCACAGAACCATAGACTGACTCCAGCAGCTCAAGATATACTGCTGGCAAAGCTGGAGGTCGCACGTGCTTCACCACGTCTGCGGCTGGAGGCAACAAGCTATCTAAGATCCTCCGCGCTCTATGCAAGTCTGAAACCGACGGGTCACTTAACAGGAGATCTACACTTGCTCGCCAAGTATCAAAATCGGGCTCGTTCGGAGGGCGCGGGCTCCTCCCTGAGAAAACCCTAAGTCGAACTGAGGCCTGTTGTGCCATTGCGGCATCAGCAGTCTTCACTATGTGCTCTACTACCATTCTTTGAATAGCCGGTGGGTCAGCAATGCTCGCAGGAAAAGTAGGGTTAGTAGTCACGGTAACACAATCAACATTTTCTGGATTTGGGAAGGCCATAGGGGCCTCCCGTCTCTTGGTTGGGTCTTTTGATTCTGGGGTTCGCATTTCTAATGTTTCAGCAGAGGTAGACAAGGGCATCGGAGAACAACACACAGGTTCTGGAACGATTGCTTCCACACTCTGAGAATCAAAGCTTGCATTCTGTGCTCTTACTGGAGTACGGTTAGCGGAGTGGGCTTCCTGAAGCTTTTCCAACTCCCCCTGAAGCACATCTAAGAAAGGTTTCCCACTTCCCCTAGCAAGGGCCTTCAACGTTTCAAGATACTCTTCAGTGACCGTACCACTAGCTGTCTGCTTACAGACGCTAGCCAGAGCTCGTACTTGGAATGTAACACTCGGGTTTGAGAGACTTCCCAGGGTTAAGGGTAACAATGGTGTTAAGTTCAACATGGAAGTGCTGTGAGCATATTCCACAATACCATGGTGATGGAACTCAGAAGTTTGGTCATCGATTATCAAATTACGTCTAATTGACCCATACTTTTGCAAGAACGTCTCTAGCTCGCTATCTGTCTCAGTTAACGTGAGGCCTTTGACTATGACTGCACTTTCCACGTTCACGTTTTCTCTCTCTATGATTTCCATTATAAAGTCAGCACTTTTTTTCGTAATAAATGTTCTAGTTTTCTGCCTTTCCTACTATTGTCCTTGTTGCTAAGCAACAGTCTCCTGGCTGGCTCGCCAACTTTCTGTAGCGCCTGCCGCGGCGCAAGTGCAACCCTCCCTCTCAATTAGTAAATAACGGAAATGAGCGGAGAAGGAGTACACCGTTTCTAAATTTGGACCAGCGACCAGAAGATCAGATTCGCTCAAGAGACTGTGTCAGCAACAGGGGTAGAAGGAAATGACAACAACACTGGCTGCATTAGAAACAGGTAAAGTGTATTAAAGGGAATGCAATAATAAAAGGGAAAAAATATATATATAATAATAATAATAAAAGTCAGAGTTTCAATACATCATCAAAATCAACGAACAAAATGATTAAATAAATAAAAATAACAGAATATTGTAACCCAAAAAAAAGGGGTAATAGAGAATAAAATAAATTAAAAGAATGAAATAGTAAATGTATCCTTCTTATAACCCTTATATATTTAAATGTCTATTTTTCTATTTATTTATTCTTCTATTTTATTGTTTGTCTATTTATTTTTTGACTATTTAAACTCAACCTAATAAAGTTAAATGACCCTTATTTTGCTAATATGGAATATAGATACATAAAATAGTATAAAAATGTATATTTCACCTATTTATTTGTTTTCTAATTGGCTTATTTAATATAGATAATAACTTTGAATTTGACTGTAAATACAATTCTTCCAAATTACCCTTTTCACTCTTGTTCTTCAGAAAAACAAAACAACAAAATTAAAAAAAAAAAAAAAAAAAAAAAAACAAATAATTTCACAGTGGAATGAGTAAAAATAGAGAGAAGAAAAAAAAAAAACAATGGATCAACCTTGCTTACAATAACAGTCCCAATGTGGATTAGGGTTTTCACCAAACTTTAGCTCTAGTTCAGTGCTGCTTACACGAGATCCGTCTTCCGCAATTGAGTTCTGAGCAACACAGTTTAGTCAGAAAAAAAAACGAAGGAAAGCGTGTGCACAATCCTACCAATCTCTCAATTCACGTAGTTCGATCCTTATTTGGGCATGGCTCGCCAGTTCCTGCTCACAGGCTCTTTTTAGTGCAATGCAGGAACAGTTCAAGTTCAAAGTCTTCATCAACGATCGTCTGGTTCCAGAAAATGTGCTGCACCCGACAAGAGAAATCTAATTGTCTAAATATGAAGGTTTCAGATAGGCGACACTCCAACCTCTGCGAGTTTCTCTCTCTTCTGGTAACAGTTTGCACCAGCATCAATCGTGTAAAACGACTGATAATGTTCAATTCACATTGCTTCCCTCAAAATCTGTTATTTTTCTAAACACAAATGCTGAAATATATATTCTAATTTTGTTTTCTTTTTTTCAGGACCGTGTCGCAGCTGCTGTTTCTCACTCTCGCATCGCGCGTTCTCTCTCGCACTCCCGCGCACAGCTCCGATCATAGGGCGGGGCTCACTCTTCGCTCTCCTCATTGGACCAATTTTAACTTGGTTTTATTTGAATAATAAAAAAAAAATATGTTTCTAAAATGGTTTTCTCTTTTTTTTTTTTTTATGCATTTCCTATTTTAAAATGTCATGAAAATAAAGTGCTGATTTACATATTTACGAGAGTTATGGTATTTTTTTCCTTTAATATTTTACATTAACAGGGCTCTTAGTAACCTGGGTTACATCCTCCCCTCCTGAATTCATGCACGTCCCGCTGCATCCGCAAATTTTTGGGGTTGAGTTAAAACTACAGGCGCAGTATCAGCAGAAGCCACATTCGCCTCTAAAGAAGTGCTGAATGCGGCACTTAGACCTTGCAACAGAGATTGAATCACCACGGTAAGTGGATTTCCCAATTGGGGATACTCAAGTCTTTTTGCAGGCTGTCTTTCTCTTTGTGAACGCCTGGGAATCACTCCGTGCTCAAACTCCGTGTCATTCACTTGTTCACTCTGGTCACCTTCAGCATCCATAATTTCACTCGGAACTGGACTCTCTCTACTCCTGTTTTCACCTTCACAATCTGCTTCCATTACTGTCTCCTGGGCAGGCAACTCATCCACCGACTTGGAAAAGAGATCCAACCCTGTATCGATGGGACCTAACTCTAGCTCATCAGAAGAAATTCCTACTTTTCCTGATTCAGGTAAACTTTCCTCTACAGGTTCCTCTAAGATCTCCCCTGATAACCTACAGGTAGGTACATTCTCTCCAACAGGTTTACCAACAGGTAAGTCAATTTGGACGTTCTGGGGTCTTGGGCAAGGTAATGACTCAGGATTCACTAAAACTCGAGTTTCAAAATTCAGCCTATCACTAAACAGAGGACTAAGAAACTGATCATCCTCCGACCCAGAGTTCTCACACACAGACTCTGACTCTGGTAACTCATTATTTGCACAAGCTCTAGTCCTAGGCCTGCAAACTCTTTGCTTAGGCTGCCGCTCATGTTGATCAGGCTGCAAAAATCCACAGGGCAATAACAAATCACGATGTAACGTCCTGAGAGGACCACTCTGCCCCACCGGCCGGACAGTGTACACCGGTAATTCTCCTGCTCTTTTGACTACTACTTGGACACCTTGCTCCCACTTGTCAGCGAGCTTATGCTTCCCTCGCAACCTAACGTTGCGCACAAGAACTCTGTCACCCTCCTCTAAAGTAGAAGCAACTACGCGTTCATCAAACCTTCTTTTGTTACGCTCTGCTAATTTAGCAGCATTTTTTCTAGCTATCTCGTAGCTCTCTCGTAACCGGTCTTTCAGGTCTTTCACGTACTGAGAGTGGGACTTCGCAGGAGATTCTATTGGCAAGCCGAAAGCCAAATCCACTGGCAAGCGAGGCAGCCGCCCAAACATGAGCTCATAAGGAGCATACCCAGTTGTATCATTGCGTGTACAATTGTATGCATGCACTAAGGGCTTTACAAACTCCTTCCACTTATACTTTTTCTCGTTCTCCAAAGTTCCCAGCATTTGGAGAAGCGTCCGGTTAAAACGTTCTACCGGGTTACCTCTAGGATGATAGGGCGTGGTACGAATCTTATGTATACCCGCAACATGACACAATTCCTTAATTGTGTGGGATTCGAAATCGGGACCTTGGTCACTATGTAGCTTCTCAGGAAACCCATAGTGTACCAAGAAATTTTCCCACAGACACTTTGCGACCGTGCGAGCTGTTTGGTTCTGAGTCGGTATCGCCACGGCGTACTTCGTGAAATGGTCGGTGATAACCAATATGTTTTTGGTATTGCTATGGTCTGGCTCTAATGACAAAAAGTCCATACAGACCAACTCCAAAGGCCTACTGGTTTGAATATTGACCAGTGGAGCAGCTCTGTCTGGAGGCGTTTTTCTGCGCACGCAGCGTTCACAGGTTTTGATCTTTTTTTCAACCGCTTGGGACATTTTGGGCCAGAAGAACCTGGACCTCACTAAGTCCAGGGTCCTCTCAATACCCAAGTGCCCCATGTCATCGTGGAGGCTGCGCAACACTATCTCCCTAAGCCTGGCTGGTAGCACTAACTGATAACGAAGAGCCCCTTGTTCTTGCTTCCTCCTATACAGCACCCCATTCCTAAGTTCAAGACGACTCCACTCCCTCAACCACAATACCATATCAGGTGGTTGATCCCTCAGGGTACCTGGCCTAGACCCATTCTTCATCCATTCCATTACAACCTCAAGCTCTGGATCTTTCCCTTGCCATTCTGCTAACGTGGCCTCTGAGATGTTAGAGAGATCAGGAAGACCATGCTCAACCTCGTGTTGAAATTCATTCGGCAAAGCATCAACGCTATGAGTGAGGGACTCGACCAACGTAACTGGAGAGTGTGCCAAGTCAGGGCTTTCGGGCAAACCAATCACCTGATGCCTCTCACAAATGGCATTCACCACATCCGCCATGAGAACCTCAGACCCAGTTTCAGGCTCCGCCAGGTGGTGGAGTGTAAACTGCTTGATCCTCTCTCTTTCCTTCTGAGAGACAAGATCATCCAAAGGCTCACCATGTGGACGCCGGGAAAGCCCGTCCGCGTCTTGGTTTTGACTCCCTGCCCTGTATTGGAGCTTAAAAGTGTACGTTGACAAACTAGACAACCAGCGGTAACTGGTAGCATCAAGCTTTGCAGAAGTCAAAACATACGTCAGAGGGTTACTGTCGGTTACAACAGTGAAATCTACACCATACAAATAGTCGCTGAATTTGGCTGTGACTGCCCACTTTAATGCCAAAAATTCAAGCTTATGTGCGGGGTATCTCACTTCACTCTTTGTCAGTCCCCTACTGGCGAATGCTATTACCCGCATCTGCCCGTCCTGCTCCTGGTACAATGCTGCACCGAGCCCCGTAGTACTGGCATCGGTGTGAAGCATATACGGAAGCTTGGGGTCAGCAAAACCAAGGACAGGAGCGGATGTCAACTTAGAAATGATGTCATCAAAAGCATTCTGACATGCAATGGTCCACCTGTCACCGAACTGCTCTTTGGTATTGAAGTACTCACCCCCTTCTCGTTTCCCACTGCGGCCCCTACGAAGTGGAGGGTACCCCTCAGTGAGTCTCGTGAGAGGTTTGACTATCTTCGAGTAGTCACACACAAACCTTCTGTAGTACCCTGCAAATCCTAAGAACGCTCTCAGTTCTTTCAAATTTGTGGGCCTCGGCCAAGTCTTAAGAGCTTCAATCTTAGCCGGGTCAGTCTTTACCCCATCTCTCGAGACAACATGCCCTAAATACTTGACTGATGTCTGAAAGAAACGACATTTTTCAGGCGACAACTTCAACCCGAATTCTTTAAGCCGATTTAGGACTTGTACTAACCGCGACTCGTGTTCTTCCAAGGTCTCTGAAAACACTATCAGGTCGTCAATAAAGACCAGTACCTGTTTCCGGTGAAGATCACCCATGCACCGCTCCATTAATCTTTGGAACGTACTTGGCGCATTCGTGATTCCTTGGGGCATTCTATTGAATTCCCAGAATCCAAGAGGGCATACGAAAGCAGTCTTGCACTTATCAGCCTCATCCATCTCAATCTGGTAAAATCCAGACTTTAAATCAAGCACAGAGAACCACTTTGAGCCTGTAAGTACAGAAAAGACTTCTTCCAGATTGGGCAGAGCGTATGCGTCTTTGATCGTCTGGGAATTCAACTTCCGAAAGTCGATACAGAGCCGTACCGAGCCATCTTTCTTTCGGACTACCACTATGGGCGAAGAAAAGGGGGACTCAGACTCACGAATAACTCCAGCAGTCATTAGTTCCTGAAGATGCTTTCGAACAGCATCAATGTCCTGTGGGTGAATCGGACGTGCCCTATGCTTGAAGGGTGTCTCATCAGTTAGTCTGATTTGATGTTTCACTTGACTTGTACGGCCATAATCAAGATCATGTAAAGAAAAGACTGCAGGCATGGAATTTAACAGGTTTGTTATCCGTTCCCTCCAGTTTGAAGACAAGGGAGAGTCTCCAAAATCAAAGGTAAGATTGGCATGGGTAGGTGCTGGTGACTCAATCTTGCTTGAATTCTGAGCTGGTTTCTCTACGACCCTCTGTATAGCATGGATCTCAGCCAAGACGGCTTTAGGGGGGATAGTTAAGTCTGTCTGAGTACTATTCTTAAGCAGAACTGACAGCTGAGAGGAGCGTTTAGAAGGCAATGTGTGCACACAGCTCGCGACCATGAGGCCGCTTGGAAATGGAGCTGATGGTGGCTCAAGAATTACCCACTTCTCCATACAGGGTTCCCGAAGCTGGACATATCCATTCAGAACTATTGTGCTCCCGGCAGGCACAACTTCATGGAGATTGCCTACCAGCTTCACTTGTCCTAATGCTCCACTGCTAGTTTGCTTCCACCTTGCCTCAAGGACTTTAAGCACGGCCTGATATCCGTGGAGACTCGAACAAGGGTTACTCTCACTTTCCTTAATGCAATGGCTGTAAAGCACATCCAGGGAGTTGGTCCCAACAAGAACTTGCGACAGACTCTTTAGATCTGGAACTATTAAAGCTAACGTGGGGACCTCGACTTCAACACCAATGAACTCTCTAGGAAACTTTAAAGTCAGTTCAGTGTACCCCAAGTATGGGACAACTTGCCCATTGGCTCCCTCCACTTCCAACAAATTTTCTAATGACTTCAGCGGGTAATCAGACAAATGTGCCTCATAGAATGACTGGGGAACTGTAGTGACCTGAGACCCTGTGTCTAGGAGACAATCTACTTCCTTTCCATCAATAATGATCTGCGCAGTGCACTTAACCCCTACTAACCCCTTCGGCAGGCTTTTTGGCGGTGGCTTATGATGACTGTTCATAACAGGCTCTTGCCTGTAACATTTAGGGCGGATACTTTTACAACTCGCCTCTGTATGCCCTGCTACAGAGACTTCTCTTAGTTTAAAGGCGAAGGGGAATGATCATGCAGCGAGTCCCAATGAGCCTGCTGCTCCCTCAACTTACGCCTCTTTTCCTCAACCCTTGCAGGGTTCGCAGCTTTATCACAAGCAACGGCTAAATGCCCATCTTCGCCGCATCTGAAACAATATCCAGGGCGAGGCCGATTGGTCATTGGTTGGAACCTTCTGGCACTTCTACCAATGTCTGTCTCAAACGAATTATGAGTCGGGAAAGCTCGAGGACTAGCATTCTCACGGGAGTAGTCTCTATAACTCTTTTGAGTAATATTCTGAGCCTGCAGTTCAGCAACTTGTTGTCGCAGCTTAACGATTTCAGAGTCATCTGAATTTTCGCGCCTTACTTCTTGGGCCATGGATGCTTTAAGAGTGGTTACCTGAGTGCGCAAATCTTCCACTACCCTCCTCAAAGTGTTCAGCTCC
This sequence comes from Carassius auratus, assembly GCF_003368295.1. NCBI lineage: Eukaryota > Metazoa > Chordata > Actinopteri > Cypriniformes > Cyprinidae > Carassius > Carassius auratus. Next base: position 3,157,397 of record NC_039289.1, read on the forward strand.
ATCTTCTCAGAAGACCCACTCGGCTGCTTATGGCCGGTTGTTTGACCTAAATTAGCAACTTGAGCCTGGACCTCTGCAAGTTGTTTCTTTATGAGGTCCGTTTCAGAAGCACCAGAATTTGGTGTTTCATGGGAATAAGCTGATACTTGCTGAGTGGCAGCTCGTGGTCTCGGGTAGGTATTAGGAGCTTTTGACAGCCCAAGATAATTTCTCATCCGCTCTTCTTTGGAGGCATGCTTACCCTCCTCTGTTCGGATTAATACAACCAACTCAGCAAAGGTGGGTGGGTGAACTTCCCTCCTTCCTAACTGAAGGCTGGCTATGAGACCATTGTCCCAACACCCTCTCATGAACTGTTTCAAGAGGCAACGATCGTGATCTCTCTCCGCAATGCCTCCCCTCCTAATCGTTGTACTCAAAATAACTTGTAACCGATGCAAAAAATCTGATGACTTTTCTCCCTGATTCTGTAAGGTGCCCATGAACTTGGCTAACAGTTCATCACCATTCTCCACAGAACCATAGACTGACTCCAGCAGCTCAAGATATACTGCTGGCAAAGCTGGAGGTCGCACGTGCTTCACCACGTCTGCGGCTGGAGGCAACAAGCTATCTAAGATCCTCCGCGCTCTATGCAAGTCTGAAACCGACGGGTCACTTAACAGGAGATCTACACTTGCTCGCCAAGTATCAAAATCGGGCTCGTTCGGAGGGCGCGGGCTCCTCCCTGAGAAAACCCTAAGTCGAACTGAGGCCTGTTGTGCCATTGCGGCATCAGCAGTCTTCACTATGTGCTCTACTACCATTCTTTGAATAGCCGGTGGGTCAGCAATGCTCGCAGGAAAAGTAGGGTTAGTAGTCACGGTAACACAATCAACATTTTCTGGATTTGGGAAGGCCATAGGGGCCTCCCGTCTCTTGGTTGGGTCTTTTGATTCTGGGGTTCGCATTTCTAATGTTTCAGCAGAGGTAGACAAGGGCATCGGAGAACAACACACAGGTTCTGGAACGATTGCTTCCACACTCTGAGAATCAAAGCTTGCATTCTGTGCTCTTACTGGAGTACGGTTAGCGGAGTGGGCTTCCTGAAGCTTTTCCAACTCCCCCTGAAGCACATCTAAGAAAGGTTTCCCACTTCCCCTAGCAAGGGCCTTCAACGTTTCAAGATACTCTTCAGTGACCGTACCACTAGCTGTCTGCTTACAGACGCTAGCCAGAGCTCGTACTTGGAATGTAACACTCGGGTTTGAGAGACTTCCCAGGGTTAAGGGTAACAATGGTGTTAAGTTCAACATGGAAGTGCTGTGAGCATATTCCACAATACCATGGTGATGGAACTCAGAAGTTTGGTCATCGATTATCAAATTACGTCTAATTGACCCATACTTTTGCAAGAACGTCTCTAGCTCGCTATCTGTCTCAGTTAACGTGAGGCCTTTGACTATGACTGCACTTTCCACGTTCACGTTTTCTCTCTCTATGATTTCCATTATAAAGTCAGCACTTTTTTTCGTAATAAATGTTCTAGTTTTCTGCCTTTCCTACTATTGTCCTTGTTGCTAAGCAACAGTCTCCTGGCTGGCTCGCCAACTTTCTGTAGCGCCTGCCGCGGCGCAAGTGCAACCCTCCCTCTCAATTAGTAAATAACGGAAATGAGCGGAGAAGGAGTACACCGTTTCTAAATTTGGACCAGCGACCAGAAGATCAGATTCGCTCAAGAGACTGTGTCAGCAACAGGGGTAGAAGGAAATGACAACAACACTGGCTGCATTAGAAACAGGTAAAGTGTATTAAAGGGAATGCAATAATAAAAGGGAAAAAATATATATATAATAATAATAATAAAAGTCAGAGTTTCAATACATCATCAAAATCAACGAACAAAATGATTAAATAAATAAAAATAACAGAATATTGTAACCCAAAAAAAAGGGGTAATAGAGAATAAAATAAATTAAAAGAATGAAATAGTAAATGTATCCTTCTTATAACCCTTATATATTTAAATGTCTATTTTTCTATTTATTTATTCTTCTATTTTATTGTTTGTCTATTTATTTTTTGACTATTTAAACTCAACCTAATAAAGTTAAATGACCCTTATTTTGCTAATATGGAATATAGATACATAAAATAGTATAAAAATGTATATTTCACCTATTTATTTGTTTTCTAATTGGCTTATTTAATATAGATAATAACTTTGAATTTGACTGTAAATACAATTCTTCCAAATTACCCTTTTCACTCTTGTTCTTCAGAAAAACAAAACAACAAAATTAAAAAAAAAAAAACAAAAAAAAAAACAAATCATTTCACAGTGGAATGAGTAAAAATAGAGAGAAGAAAAAAAAAAAACAATGGATCAACCTTGCTTACAATAACAGTCCCAATGTGGATTAGGGTTTTCACCAAACTTTAGCTCTAGTTCAGTGCTGCTTACACGAGATCCGTCTTCCGCAATTGAGTTCTGAGCAACACAGTTCAGTCAGAAAAAAAAACGAAGGAAAGCGTGTGCACAATCCTACCAATCTCTCAATTCACGTAGTTCGATCCTTATTTGGGCATGGCTCGCCAGTTCCTGCTCACAGGCTCTTTTTAGTGCAATGCAGGAACAGTTCAAGTTCAAAGTCTTCATCAACGATCGTCTGGTTCCAGAAAATGTGCTGCACCCGACAAGAGAAATCTAATTGTCTAAATATGAAGGTTTCAGATAGGCGACACTCCAACCTCTGCGAGTTTCTCTCTCTTCTGGTAACAGTTTGCACCAGCATCAATCGTGTAAAACGACTGATAATGTTCAATTCACATTGCTTCCCTCAAAATCTGTTATTTTTCTAAACACAAATGCTGAAATATATATTCTAATTTTGTTTTCTTTTTTTCAGGACCGTGTCGCAGCTGCTGTTTCTCACTCTCGCATCGCGCGTTCTCTCTCGCACTCCCGCGCACAGCTCCGATCATAGGGCGGGGCTCACTCTTCGCTCTCCTCATTGGACCAATTTTAACTTGGTTTTATTTGAATAATAAAAAAAAAATATGTTTCTAAAATGGTTTTCTCTTTTTTTTTTTTTTATGCATTTCCTATTTTAAAATGTCATGAAAATAAAGTGCTGATTTACATATTTACGAGAGTTATGGTATTTTTTTCCTTTAATATTTTACATTAACAGGGCTCTTAGTAACCTGGGTTACATCAACGCTGCACTTTTTCTTTCCTAGACAAGGAGAGAGAGAGACATTTGAGAGTTACAAGGCCAGACGAGATGCCCTAACTGTTCGTGAACCAGATAGATTTTGTTCTCTGTCATACTTTTAACCATCTAAAGAGAATAAATACCATAACTGAATCAAAGCTGTTCTCAACTGGGGGGTCACTAAACAAACATATGTTGCATTGTAAAGAATAAAAGATAAGACTTGTACCATGTATTGCTATTGACATCAAATATTGCGAATCAAAAACTCAATATGATTTTCACACAAATTATCAAGGACTGACTGGGTTTGAAGGTTTAAACAAGAGTTAAACAGTGTATGCACAATGTTTTTTTTTTTTTTTCAATTCTTTATGAATTCAATATTTGGTAAATACAATGGAGGTCTACGGTCACCACCTCAAAGAGCATGCACAGAGAAGTCCAAATTAGAGATCACTTCCGGCGCTTGCGCAGACTAAGCCAGAGCGCACGCATAAGTCATACGACAATAGGAAGCCCTCAGATCACTTGGACGTGGTTGTGTATAAGAGGTAAAAATTATATGCTTGTTTCGTGTCTTAGACCATCAATGTGTACTTATGATGGGGAATTGTTTAATTTGGACTTCTCTGTGCATGCTCTTTGAGGTGGTGACCACAGACCTCCATTGTATGAGTTACAGACAAGAATGGTTTGACCTAAAAATATCAAAATGGGAAATACTGCGGGAAACAAAGACACCTACAATCTTGGATGCCCTGGAGGTAAGCTAAAACATACCAAAATTTTATTTGAAAGTGAACTATCCCTTTAAGGACTGATTGAGTTTGAAGGCTTAAATAAAAGTAAAAATTATTTATATATTTTTTTTTTCTTTCAAAAAAGGTGAATATCTGATTTCAGCTGTCACTATTTGACAAATGTAGCATTTGTGTCCTGAAGCACCAACCATGGCTCTATGATCTTTATTTTACGATCTATATTCTACAATATACAATCTTTATTTTAACAATTTAAGAATTGTCTAAAAGCTTTCATATAGTGTGAATCAAAATTTTTAGATGATTTGTTACACATATTCATCAACGGCTCGCAGTGCCTGGGGGTTACAGTGTTAAAAAAAGAGTAAAAATAGTTCATGCACATTTTTTATTCCGAAGCATAAGCATTTGATTTCAGTTTCTGTTTGAGTCCTGAAAAACCCATCCAATGCTATCTCACGACCAATTTTACGTATTTTACTAGATGGCTAATTCGTACGAATTCGAACAACCTCACTCGTAAAATTTTGTACGATTTGTCTAAACCCCAGTGACAGGTAGGTTTAGGGGCGTTGTTAATTGTAGGTCATTCCTACAAATTCATCCGAATTAGCCACCTCGTAAAATATTTACAAATTGCAGTGAGATCGGGCTGCACCAATCACGACTCTACAACTTTATTTTAATGATTAAGAGCAGAATAAGGTTTTGGACATTTTCCAGATTCCTTTCAAAACAGGTAATGAAAAGAAGTAACTGACATATTGGTCGGAATGCTGTCAAATTTATTTGTGCAATTTTTTTTTTGGGGGGGGGGGGTAGATTGGGTATGAGGGCTTTAAACGAGTAAAAATGGTTTGTACACAATGTTTTTTTTTTTTTTTTTTTTTCATCCAAAATGTCAATATTTTATTTCACTTGCCACTTGTTGGCAAACGTACAATTTGGGTCTTGAAGCACCAACCATGGCTCTACAACCTCTTTATTTTCCCAATTTAAGATCAGAATAAGGTCCCGGCAGATTTTTCATCTGGACTTTCCAGATCAGGTAATTAAAAGCAGTAATTGACTTTTTTGACTAAATGCTGTCAGGCATGTTCGATCAAAAACAGAGGGGAAATCTAGGCCACCATCTACATACTCTCTCAAAGACACGTTCCCCTCATTAGATTTAATAGACTGCAATGTTTCCACCTCACAAGAATACATATCTCCAAATCACTCACAAACAACACTAAATAAAGTATACGGAGGCGTTGTTATTTTCAGCACTGGTTTCTAGGCTTAACTCCAGTTCTGCATTTCATTACTAGACTCACTTCTATCTATTTGCAATCTGTCATATGAAGAGTTTGTTAATTATAATATGTGCAACCTAATGGGTTATGAGAACGGCACGGTTAGTGTGGTTATTAATATCAGCAAACTGTTTGCGCTTATCCACAGATGGTTTCGTGCCTGCAACGTCCTGCAGCCTTCTGTTATATCTCTAATCTAGAATTATTATCTAACACTAATATTTCTTTGACCGGAAAGGCACTACTAATTATGCCGCAAACATGAAGCCATTTCCAGTCATGGAAGAGGTGCTTTTGTGTTTACATCATTGATATGGATCAGACAGAACGCGACAGGCCAATCAAATCTTATAATAAACAATAAATGGCTACTTGATTGGCCGAATCAGGCTTTGTATTGTGAAATGCAATTCTCAAATCATACAACTCAAATGTGGGGGGGGGGGGGGGGGGGGGGCATTCAATACAGTAGGTATGTGTGTGTACACACAGACACACTCAAATAACTCAATAAAAATGGTTACCTATTAAGTATTTAGCCCCATTTATATAACTTACAAATATAAAGTTACACTTTAAGTAAAAAAAAAAAAAATATACTATAAATTATACTATAATTTATATTATTATTTTTTTTTATAAATTATACTAGAAAAAAAGAGTTATATTATTTGAGATCTTTCCATCTATGTATTTGTCTATCAAAGTATAAAATATTTTTGTTATGTTTAGATGGCGCATATGCAAATTAACCATAAGGGATTTGCATATTCATGTTGGACATCCTCTATGCCTAACCAGATTCTGAGGCTACAAATCTCCCTCAGAGTGTGATGTAAATCACAATTCAACAGATATATGAGTCATAATTACAAGTGTGGAAATAAGCTTTGCCAAGTGTCACTCTACCTGCTCTGTGTTCGTTTCTTTGGATGGTTGGTTGCCAGATTTTCTTAAATCAAGCCATTTGAAATCAACCCATGAAGTATGAATCAATCAAAAAGAGAATGTGGGTCTTGACTAACCTGTGATTTACCACAAGAGTGCAAATTTGTGGTATTATAGGCTTTTAAAATATGATTACAATTATTCCCAAGCCATTGAGTCCCACTGCTAAACTTTTTTTTCAAGTAATGTCCTCCTACGAATTACATAAGTCCTCATAAGTGCCACTGATGGTGTGTGTAAGGCCCTTGAATACGCGCTGACTCAATTATATGTCAATGGCATTAGCTTGATGTAGACGGGGAAACAGCGCCTCCTGGCGGTCAGAAACCACTCTGAAGTGGACTACAGAAGTCTGTCTTTTTTTTCCCTTTTTTTTTTTTTTACTGATCAATATAGAAATTGATTATTGAATAACTTATTTATAGCTCCTGAGTCTTTAATTATCGGGATCATGTGTCATGTTTTTGCTTCCTGAACGAGAGAGACCTGTGACTGTTGCTGTTTTTCGTCTCAATAATTCGATGGCAGTATCTTAAATATGCATTGAATTAAACGCATCGCCTACAAAGATGCATGAATAACAAATTCACAGTGTACGAAAGCATTAAAAGAACACTGCATTTATATTACCATCATTCTGAGAACAACAACAACAACAACAACAACAACAACAACAATAATAATAATAATAATAATAATAATAATAATAATAATAATAATAATAATAATGAAAACTTCCAAAATTAGAACCGGATGAGTTTTGTCCCAGGAACGTGAAACTTTAGTATGTGACTAAAGTCCTCTCTCAAAAGCTATTATTTAGTATTCATAAGTAGTACTGGAACTCACGCATCAGATCCTGAAAACAACAATAAATGTAAATATTTTTTTTTGCATTTAGCAGACGTTTTTATCCAAAGCGACTTACAGTGTATTCAGGCTAACATTTTTTTTTTTTTTTTTACCTATCATGTGTTCCTTGGGATCGAACCCACAACCTTGCGCTGCTAACGCAATCACTGAGCCACAGGAACACATACACACATAAAATATACTATTGAGCATCTAAATATATATATATATATATATATATATATATATATATATATATATATATATATATATATATATATATATATATATATATATTGTTGTCGTTCTTTCTGATATTTTATTCAAATTATCAAATTACATTTTCTAAAACATAAAATGTAAAAATATAAATATTACATATTATATATATTGAATATTTGACAATAATTCTAGAATATATAATTTATTTTTTTTTTATTTTTTTTTATTTATTTTTTTAAGATAATGCTTGCAAATATACTCACAGTTATTTGCTGCCAGTGTGGTGCGTAACGCGCACAGGAGCGCGAACGCGTGGAAACTCGGCGCGTCCATCAGCACCACCTTCATCAGATCTCCAAATGCACAACAGCGCGTATACAAGTTGCTCTATATTCCCAGCCAGCGTAAAATAGCTCCAAAAAGCCAGCTCGGGCTCGGCTCCAGCGGCTCTTCGGCTAGTCTGTCCAGTGCTGAACCGAATGAAACACTCTCCCCATAGTTCCCCTTAAGGACATACGGAAGGCTTTTCCCACGAGACTCTACGTATACTAAGTTTTTTGGCCGGGGGTTTGCTTGGATGTCCTCAGTTCTGCTCAATATTCCGAAGTGTACAGATCCAGCTGAGGTCGAGAAGATACTCGGGTCAGAACGAGACTTGATGCGTTCTGATGCGCGCGAGCCAACAGACACAGCGTGAGAGGTGGTGCGATGTAAGGCGAATGATACGATCTGTGGAAAGCAGTTGAGTTTTAGAGAGAGAGAGAGAGAGAGACGATTTCAGCAGCACAGATGTGGACAGCGCTCACTGACGCGCTCCAGTTGTAGGCTACACACGACGCACTGAAGCACATAGCTTTACCTAGGTTTAAACGTACGGTAACTTCCTTTTTCTCGTGCCGTTTCTCAGATCTTCACATATATGTCTGATACACATGGAAATCGACATCTAACACTGTGTAAATTCACTTGAATGTGCGAGACTGCCTGTTCGAAGTGCAACTAAAAATATTTGCTCTGCAAACAAGTGAGTTTATGATCAAGATAACACATTAAAATAGTATGATAGCAAATACCGATTTGCAGTCTCAGGCTAATGGACTGTTGGGTAAAACAACTGGAACTGAGTGACACCGGAAGCCTCACATATTCAAGTTATAATGGCCACGCCCACTCTTAGGGTGTATTCACGCCTGTCTTGTTCGGTTCAACTGAATCAAATTCAACTTAGTCTCCCCCTTTAGTGTGAGTTCGGCTCTTATCTACGTCATTATATCCACTGTGGAAAAAAAAGCCGATCTTGTACCAACCTGGAAGTAAGATTTTCGGCACAGAAATTCTCAGTCATTCTTCTAAATTATTTTTTTTACAACTCTGGCCATGTTTAGCATGAGAATCCATCTCTTTAACACTGTGAACAACTCTGAATACACGAAACACCATTGTACCCCCAGTTAAGAAAGAATGGTGCATACATTTTAGTCTTTAATGAGAATAACTTCAAATTTCTAACTTAGAATTGTGTTTATATTTGGCTTTCAATATCCTGGTTTAAGACTGAGGTTTACTGTGAGTTTAGTGGTTGTTTCCAGTCGGAGACTTCAGTAGGGACACCATTTGCTCTCGTTACTCCTTGTCCTTTCAAGGGCGAGCTCAGTAACCAAATACACTGCAGACTGAAAACCATTCGAAACTCAAAAACTCAAGTAGAGGTATGGTTTATCTACTCATTTAAAGTATTAAGAAAACCAAGGATTTCTACCTGAAAAATGTTGTTTGCAAACTCTCTGAGATTAACATCGCAATACCATCCGTTTTCTCCCTGAACGCTGAAGTGATTATATTAAAGTTAAGGTTAAGCGAGGTAATTATTTTCTGTATCATCTAAAAGACAAAGACGAATGCCTGGTGATCCATCATGATAATATGCAGAAAAACCAAGTTGAGGAGATCATAATGTGACTGTTCTTTGAACCCCACGTAGCTAAGAACACTAAATATATACACACATTAGTGTTAATGCATTTTACAGATGCAGTGGTAATCTCTCGGCTGGTCATAGGGCACAATGGCATGTGTTTGAGACTGGATTATAGGAATCCAGACTACAGGGTTTTGGAGCATTAATCCCAGAGGGCAGAGAATGACACCGTCCTCCGTTCAAAGAGCAAACACCCTCTTTGATACGGTCTGCACAATGATACAGTGGTCAGCCATGCAGCCAGTGTTTATCTGTATCTTTCTGCTGCATCTTTGAGAAGATTAATGTTTTCTTTTTTTTGTTCATATATTAACTTCCAAGACCGTTCTACAGAAACTGTGAATGTTGCCACAATGGAATTGCATATATACTCTTTGTGCATGTATCTATATATCTATATATATATATCTATATCTATATATATATCTATATCTATATCTATATATATATCTATATCTATATATATATATATATATATATATATATATATACATACATACATACATACATACACACACATACACACACACACACACACACACACACACATTAATATGTGCATTAATATATTTGAAAGTGTTAAAAAGTACAAAGGTAATTGATTAACTTCATTTAGACTGGGTTTTAAATCTATAAATCTATCAGTTCACACAAGGAATGTAAATGTAATTATAAGGAAATAAATTGCTTATTTCATTATTACTACGGTTGTTTTTGTTATTGAATTTTAATTTGAACTTTGTCATTCACTTGTCAAATTTTCCCCATTTATTTTTCCAAAAACTGCAACTGAACACACACGCACGCACGCACGCACACACACACACACACACACACACACACACACACACACACACACACACACATTTATATATAATAGCAGCTATTTTATGTCAAATAAGAACATTTGGTTGATTAATATAATGCATATTAGAATGATATAACGTTGTGTCACATAATTTCTAGAGTGCATCTAGAATTTTATGGAATTCTCCTCCTCGGTCTCCTCGTTGGGAATTCATCCTGGTTTTTTCTCGCTGGAGATCCATTTCCTGTATAATGAATTTTTTTCAAGTCCAAGCATGCTGTGCTCTGATCGTGCTGTTAGACTTACAGATTAGCCGCTTTTCATTTACTCTCCCCGCTCTCCCTTCCCGCCGGCTCCTCACGTCTCACATCTTCCGTCCGCAGTCAGGGTTCTCGCCTTCCACCTACGGTTGGGAGCGTTTGGATTTCATTTGGTTAACCTCACTTTAATAAGCTGGGTAATGATAGACTGGATGGTTGTCAACCAGTTGCATGAAGGTGAGATGAGATGAGGGTCGGGAAAGCCATTTCAAAGTTCTGGCTTGCTATGATATGAGCTACTTATGATTTCAAGTAGATAATTGAGAAGAAAAGGAAGAAAACAGTTCAATTCATATAACTGAAAACAAATGAGCAGCAGTATTTATCTAGAAAAGAAACCACTTATAATTCTGGGTTTGAAATCATTTTTATTAGAAATTTTGGATCATTTGGACGAGCCAATTCACTAGAAGAAAGCAAATAAAAGCAGAGAATGAAGCATTAAGGATAAAGAGATTCGCTTAAAATGAATCAGACATTTGAACGGACACAAGAACAGGATGTTTAAGACTTGCAAATTCACTAAATGAGGCATACGAAATAAGTGATTTACAAGAATAAAGCAATTAAAGCAGAGAATGTAGCTTTTTCGATGAAGTGGTTCACTAAAATGAATCATACAATCCTCATTCACATGTCTGTTCAAATGTTTTTGAATCAATACACTAGAATAAATAGCAGGGAATGAAACGTTTAGGATGCAATGATTTGATAAATTGAATTAAATGTTTAAATGGTACATATGACAGGATCAGCTAACAAATCTGACTTTCCAAAGCTTCAATTAAAAGTGAAAATATCCCAGAATTTCTGATGGTATTAAATCATTTTCAGTGCTACCATGTAGTAAAATCATATGCTATGCGTTACATTGAGCTGTACGGAAATTACACTGAAAATTTATTATTTGGTTGTGCTTCTTGTAAAATTCAGCTTATTTCTTGAAAAACTATTTTGAAACCAGATGATATATTGCTGTGCTACTGAAAAATGTGCTGCTAACTCCTCAACGCTGGATGAGACACATGCTAAGAAGGAGAGAGAGTGAGTTTTCTGTGAAAAGGACACCATGTTCATCTCCAGGGGTAAAGCTTTGGGAAGAAAGGGTGGGCGAGAAAAAAAAAATAGATAGGAAGAGAAAGAAATGAGAGAAACACAAAAGAGACGGGGTAAAAAAAGCACCAACAGTTCCAGAACAGGTGAAGCCACACGCAGACAAAAGAGTAGAGCAAGAACAACCATTAATAAATAACGACATTATTTATTAATTACATATTATGGATGATGTTTCCTCTTTTTATGTTCTTTTTTTTTTACCTCTCTCAGCCTTTCCTCCTTTTTGTGTGTGGTTTTGAACTGTGTTCTTGGTTTTCATCGGTCATTAAAAATTAAGAGGTTCAATACACATCCAGGTTTTCATTATCAAGAACTTGATGAAGGTTCATGCATCGATTTTAATACACAAAGTTGTTTGACTCCTGTATCTAAAAGAGAGTACTTAAATAGTCACTTGAAGTCATCAGAGACTCGGAAACACTTATTTTATAACTGATAAAGGTCTTGTCTTCCTGACTCATTCTTATCTTTGGCATTCCCAGAAAATGAACCCGGCTGCTCTGCAGTATCTTTAAAAGCTACTACTCTCAGAAAGTCAAACAATATATAGTATGTAAAAAAAGCATGTTCCTAGGCTTATAATGCCAATGTCAAAAGCTTCACGGAAATCAGTATTAGACATCAAATTAGTTATCCATACATGTGGAAATCAGCTGAGAATTGAACATTGCATCCTGGATCAGAGGATTGAACGTTTGTCACTGTTGTGTGTTTTTTCTTCTTCTGGTGATTAAAGAAATATTTGAACCAAAAAATAGAAAATGCACTCACTCTTAAGGCCATCCAAGATCTAGATGAGTTTGTTTCTTCATCAGAACAGATTTGGAGAAATTCAGCATTCCATCACTCGCTAAACAGTGGATCCTCTGCAGTGAATGGGTGCCGTCAAAATGAGAGTCCAAACAGCTGATAAAAACATCACAAGTAATCCACAAGTAATCCACACCACTCCAGTCCATCAATGAAGTGTAAAACCTTCAAACTATTGATTCCCTTTAATATCAATAAAACCATTCCATTCCACAAAAGATTGGAAAAATGTTCTTTAGATTTTACAATGGTCTTCAAACTAAGAAAAAAAGGGTTGTTTTGTGGCATCACTGTGAAAATCCCCTTTGGATGCTTTTATTTTAAGAGTATATGATTGTCATAACAACTAAAATACATTTTAGTACACTGCACATACAAATTGTGCATGTTGTTCAAATTAACATCAAAATGATGGTCATTTAAGGAGTTTTCTTCACAGCGAGGTAAAAAGTCCAGAACCTTTTCTGTTCTTCTATACTGAAACAACCTTCAAGAACCAGGTGAAGACACATCTGTTAACTGAACCACTACCATAAAGCTATTTCCACTCCATATTTCTGTACTGTATCTCCAATTTTCTACATTTCACCATAGCTTTAGGTTTAGTACTGTTAGTTAACACCCAATATTAGGGACATTGTTGACTTACATGATAAATTGCTTTTAGATAGTGATGTTGCTTTAGATCATATGCTAAATTTTATGTAGGCATTTTTTTAACTATTATTTTAGCTTACGAATGCCAATAACTGCTGTCTACAGGGATGAAAATTCATCTGAGTTTAAAGTAGGAGTTGGAAGTGCTCTTTAACTCATAAACCTGATAGACTTCTAATTCATCTGTATAGTCCAACAGCAGTTGGGTATCAACAACTGGCTGACATCCAATCAGAAAATCTCCTGGAGATTTCTGTCTATCTGTATGGCTCTGGCCATGTGGCTTCTTTAGATCGGTGAGGAAGAGTATTGGACTAATTATGGCTTCTGTTTCCTTTTCATTAGTGGTATAGTCACAGTTGAAAGAGCTAATGTACGACAACACTTATTTTCTTCCAAGGGCAAACAATATGTTAACGTAATAATGTTTTGTAAACCCCTCCCACCTAACCCACCCAAAAAACGTCTCGGGTACAATTATAATTTAGATTGCTATCATGGATACGGAAAAAAACACAATGTTACATGCATGTATATTTATGTATTTGCCTGCCCTCTAGGGGCAGGAAAAGCGTGATTTACCATTGTTCTGATTTAGCAGATCCTCTACACGTGTGGAATATTTACGTGAGCTTAAAGGAAGTCAAGTTCCCACACTTCAGGGGCGGAACTTGAGCGGCCATCCCGAGTCGGAGCTGCGCTCTCTTTTGTGTTTATCCCTCTTATTTTTCCTGTCTAATTTCTCCCACTTGTTGTTATATTCCGTTTTATTAATAAATTCCCCTTTTGATCGAGCCGTTGTGTCATCCCTCTTTTGTGTTATAGCAGTGGCTGTAACACACAAATTAATGAAATAAACTTTGATGTGAAGAAGAACAACAACAACAAAAAAGAACAAAATCCGACTTATACGTACGAACAAAACACTTACCACAAGGGCTTAGACTTACTCAGAACCCTCAAGAAATGCCATTTTTTACCCCACCTTATCTCGTAAACATCCTTTTTTTTCTCCAAGTAATCTGTATGACAATTTTTCACACGCTACCACCTTCCCCAAATCTGTATCCCATTCTTGGAAAGATGGTGGCAGGGTTGCCAACTCTCACGCATCTGGCGTGACACTCACGCTTGGACTTCAGTGTGAGATTGATGCTGAACGCGTGAGAGTTGGCAACCCTGTGTTCTCTTTCATAATACTTATTTGAACCCCCCCCCCCCCCCCCCCCCCTAAATTTTGTTCAATTTTGACCAAAGCAAAATACAATCTCTTTGACATTTCAGCCTGTACAGATCTAGTCCTATGAGACCCAAAGTCTCGCGTTTACTGTAGGGAAATAGTCAGGGCTGTGCTGATGAAAATGGCAAGGAACCATAGCGGAGGAACCGTCCTAGCCGTCATGGATCATTGGCTTCCACGGAAAGCTCCATGTGGGGGCTTGAAATCATCAGTACACTAATAGAGAGAACCTACCCAATAGGCCTCATGGCAGCCCCATGGCATGTACAGAAACGTGCGGATGCTTAAATTAATTCACCACGGCATTGTCGTCGCTTGCCTCCATTGGTGTGCAAGTGTTTTGAAAGGGCACTTCAGGTCGTGTGGAAGAATCACTCCAGCGCTCCTGTGCTGGAAAATAGCTGGCTAGGTGAGGGAACATCTGTTTTCAATGGATTCTGTCCCACCTCGCCGGGAAGCCAGACGGAAAGAAAGGGAGATAAAAAGGGAAGGGGAAGACGTGTTGAAAAAGGCATCTGCAGAGAGAAAAAGCATTCAGAGAAGTGACTAATTACGCTTCTGATGTCTGAATTCAGACTGTGAAAGTGAATTACACATCTAACAGGCTGCGACTCTAGAGAACTTGGTGCGGCTCCTTTGATTGCTCAAGGTATTACTAATATTTCACAGATTTTATTTCCCTAGAAAGAAGAGCTGGATGTGCTTGCCATAGATCTAAATTCACTTAATCTCGTTAAGCAAGATGCAATACAGTTCGGCTGACAAAGCACTTCAGCCTTAATGGAGATTCTCCTCAGCTCGAAGACCTCTGGCTTGTGTTTCCGAGAAATCAACACTCATTATCTGGATCTGGTTATGGTGCGACAGCCTAACCTTCCAGTATCGCGGCTTTGTGGGGTAAATTTACGGAACGCTCCACCCATTCCCAAAAGAAACACTGTTGACCTCATACATTAGCTAACCCTGAGCATATGCTGAAATTTATTCACTTTTACTACCAACGATTATCCCGATAATTTCCATTATAAAGCCATTATGAAGCGCTTCAGTAAATGCCTGAGATTTGTGACATAATGGAGGAATTACCTAACGGTTCATTCATATTGAGTAGCTGTGGGGCTTTGTACAGTTAGCTTCATCTATAAGTGTCTGCAGAAGGTGAGCAGGCCAGCAACAAGCCTCTTCATAGTTTACTTTTTTTTTTTTTTTTGCAATTTATTAAATCAAATGGTCAATTTCTGTTTAATCACAGTGTGTTCTACTGAAAAATAAAATAATGATATAAGCAAAATGGCAAGTGGCTTTGGTGGCAAATGGAAGCTTTCTGGTAAAGTGTACTGCTACTTATTTTGCTCACCTGAACAGATTCTGTATTGTACCTTTTCTGGAATTAGTAGCCAGCTCAATAATGTCTCATACTGGGCTCACAATATTCCGGCAACCTAAAGTCAGATATTTCAGTGTGAACTCAACTTCTACATTTGACCGCAACCATAGGAAAGGAAAATATCCAATGATTACCATCTCAGTTGTTTCTCCTTAAAGAAATCTTGCACTTCTGAGAATCACACGATTTTGCTAGTTTCAGCAACTGTGCTAGATTTACCAAGATATCAAAGTTTTCAGAAACATCAGAGACAAAGTTGATCCTCAAATGAAACATAACTTAGAATGTTATGTGTTATTTGTTATAAAAGAACAAACTTCGGATAAATGTCCTATCGGATGAAGTGTCAGTTGTCCACACCAACGGATAAAAGAGATCTCTTAAATATCTGTTGTTAGCAATTCTAAATTTTTTCTAGCTAACAAATGTTCCCAATAACCTTCTCAACATGCCTCATGTCTCAACAGTGCCAATTTAAGATTTAATTTAAAAATTTCAATAGGAACATCCTATTTTTCAGGATGCTATTCTTTGTAATGCCCACTGGTCCTTATTTCCATTCCACACCAGACTACAGGTGTCAGTTACTTTCCTCTGGCGATGTAGCGGCCTGTCAAAATGGGGCGGAGAAAGTATGGTTGTTTATACCAGCTTCCTCTAATATGTTCACACTCTACTTCATTTTAATTTCCTTTCTTGTTAAATTGAAAGAGTCCCTCCACCCCCTTCCATCTCTGCAGTTGTCACCATGGCATTTATGTCTATGTTGGACTTCAATAGGTCGAAGCACTGTTTATCAGTCACTTCTTTTCCTAAAAGAGTTTCAGACTCACCACCACTCATGTGTCGTCTGCCCAGGGGACGCTCAGGCAGTTTGTCAATAGGCCCATTATGCGACCTGTCAAGGAATATAACAAGGGCCCATGGCTCTCTCATCTACTGTCTGGGTATTGAGAAGCTCACAAGAAAATGCCACACGTCCCTACAAGAATTAAACCTTGTAGCAGTGTGATATTTCTCTTATTATGATAGCAAAAGGAGAGATATCTCTCCAGAAAAGCCTAATTTAAGGTATGGCGACTTGCAAGTGTTAACGGTTTTCCTGTGGACTGCCATAACATCTCTAAATATATGGCCATTTTTAAGCTTGCTTTAGATATTTTCTTAAAGCCGTGGTATTATTGGATGTCTTTGAAACCTTGCCTTTTACAGCTCTGATCACATGTATGGTGTTAGCTTGCTTACAGCAAATCTTTGTCTTATTCTGAATGTTAACAGGCTACATTTGAAATAAAACATAAAAATAAAATTATGTTGAAGCATGTCATAAGGAATTTGGCTTTTAATGTCACTGCCAATTTATCTGATAGTTAGCAATTATGCTAATGCCTTTACAATGTATTATGCAAATTAGCTTGCTACTGCTAATGTTGCATTGTGCATATTAGCATGCTAAATTAAAATGTGACAATTTAATATCAATTGAACAAACTAACGTACCTTCATAACCTTGTGGAAAACATACTGTGCTTATATAAAATTATAAAACTAATCAATCAGTTTAGAGATTTGAGATTGGTTTTCCCTGTTGAAAACCAATTATTGTCTAATGCAGGCTTCTATTTGCTCAACTGACTAAGGTCTTCTTTGTTGCATCGTCCTCTTTATGATGTGACAAATGTTTTCTATTGGTAAAAGATCTGGACTGCAGGCTGGCCATTTCAGTACCCGGATCCTTCTACACAGCCATGATGTTGTAATTGATGCAGTATGTGGTCTGGCATTGTCATGTTGGAAAATGCAAGGTCTTCCCTGAAAGAGACGACGTCTGGATGTGAGCATATGTTGTTCTAGAACTTGGATATACCTTTCAGCATTGATGGTGCTCATCTTTCCAGATGTGTAAGTTGCCCATGCCACACACACTCATGCAACCCCGTACCATCAGAGATACAGGCTTCTGAACTGAGCGCTGATAATAACTTGGGTTGTCCTTGTCCTCTTTAGTCCGGATCACATGGTATCCCAGTTTTCCTAAAAGAACTTCAAATTTTGATTCGTCTGACTACAGAACAGTTTTCCACTTTGTCACAGTCCATTTTAAATGAGCCTTGGCCAACATAAAACACCTGCGCTTCCGGATCATGTTTAGATATGGCTTCTTTTTTGACCTATAGAGTTTTAGCCGGCAACGGCGAGTGGCACGGTGGATTGTGTTTACCGACAATGTTTTCTGGAAGTATTCCTGAGCCTATGTTGTGATTTCCATTACAGTAGCATTCCTGTATGTGAAGCAGTGCTGTCTAAATGCCCAAAAATCACCGGCATCCAGTATGTTTTCTGGCCTTGACCCTTACACACAGAGATTGTTCCAGATTCTCTGAATCTTTGGGTGACATTATGCACTGTAGATGATGATAACTTCAAACTCTTTGCAATTTTTCTCTGAGAAACTCCTGTCTGATATTGCTCGACTATTTTTCACTGCAGCATTGGGGAATTGGTGATCCTCTTCCCATCTTGACTTCTGAGAGACACTGCCACTCTGAGAGGTTCTTTTTATACCCAATCATCTTGCCAATTGACCTAATAATTTGCTAAATGGTCCTCCAGCTGTTCCTTCTATGTACATTTGACTTTTCCGGCCTATTAGTGCTACCTGTCCCAACTTTTTTTGGAATGTGTAGCTCTCATAAAATCCAAAATGAGCCAATGTTTGTCATGAGATTTCAAAATCTCTCACTTTAAATATTTGATATGTTATCTTTATTCTATTGTGAATAAAATATAAAAGTTTATGAGATTTGTTAATTATTCCATTCCATACAGTGTCACAACTTTTTTGGAATCTGATTTGTATTTGAATATCTGGAATCTGAGGGTGCAAAAAATCTAAATACTAAGAAAATCACCTTTTTATTACCTATTGCTAAAAATATACCACAGCGACTTAAGACTGGGTTTGTGGTCCAGGGTCACATTTCGGTGTGTCACTACTAGTACCACAGGAATGGCTTTCAACAGCTTTGAAAACATCCATTACACAGCAAAACTATTCCATTTGCACAGTCCAGTATTAAAGACAAATCTTACTTTTATTTGGCCTTCTGGGCTGCACAGAGCTAGTACACTTGTGAAGGGAGGACGGTGTCGTTCATTAGCTAAACAAGGTCAACACTGTGTATATCCCTCCCACACGCAGAATCCACCAAATCAACTACACTGCTGCTTCCCCCTCACAACGGCCCACACAGCAGGTGTTTATGGGTAATTGCTGTGTTTGGCACTTTAGATTGTTTGTGCTGATGATGGCGGTTCCTTCCCTGGCATGACTATAATTTTAGGATAAACACTTTGCCACTACGCATACATTTTAAACAGGGCTAGTGGGTGTATTTGAAGTCCGAGTCTATGGTTTCAAACCACTGTTGAGGAGAAAATCACAATTTGAGGGAAAGAATGCATACGTTCCCATTCAAAATGGGACAAAATACAGATTTAAATGTTGAAGAAAGCTTTTATCGCACCATATACCATTTCACAACATGCATTGGGTTTATTTAGACCCAGTCAGTTAAAATTTTATGAACATGAACCATTTTAAGTTAGAATAGTGCACCCTGCAAGGCATTATGGGATACATATCCAAAGGAAATCCGACTTGAATGCACTTGTTTTGTGAATTTGCTTTCAAACTTTCCTTCGAAATCTTCCGAATGTTCCCTTCATCAACACACAAACCCTTGAGCTTTTGTTTCTCCATTCTCCTGGGGGGCTTCATCTCATCTGATGACCTCCATCCAAAACGAATTCAACATCTCTTGGATGCCATATGCCAAAATACTGAGGGTTAGAGTTGCATTAGACTGGTTCTTTAGACAATCCTGAACAAATAAAGCACGGATATGAGAGATCTCGAAATCTCCCATCTAGCTATACTTGAGTAAGTCTTCCAGCTGGGGCAATCTGGCTAAAGAGAGATACGTATTAGTGGAGTTGTAAAGACACCTGGAACGAAACAAAAATAACTGTTCTACTTTCCCACTGCTAGTTTTGATGTATTTTCACTGGAATCCACAGGTGGGAACTGTTGCATGTGACAAGTGTGGTATTTTAAACTATTCTCAGCGCTGCCGTTCCTGTTGCTGCAGCCATGTAGCGGCTCTAAGAAAACAAGCACAACTGAGGAAGACTGCGTGAAACGAAGAAAGTTAAACTTTGAAAATCTTATCTTAATAGGTGCACACTCTTGCTTATGGGGATGTTTAAAAAGGTTAAGAAAGAAAATCTTGTACTGCAAAACTATGTTTTAATTAGAAACTCCAATGGAGGTTAAAAACATTGATACAAACATCAGTACGGTCTTCAAATTATTGTACTGGTTGTAATTTAGGCTTCAATTCAATAATAAAAAAAAAATGACATATTTATTTATAAAATAAATAAATATTAATTTAATATAATCAAATTTATTTTCTTACCATAGGGTAGTTACATTTTGCTCAGTATTTTACAGAATATTATTTATACAATTTAAATTAAATTTACCATTCAGTCCGAGGGAAAAGGCACCTTCCTGTCTTGCTCCATTTTTATTTGTGACTCAAACCAGACCATCCGTAAATGCCCCCACCTGTGAAGCAAGTTTCATTCGATTATTTATTTGTTTGTCTGTTAGAGGAAATTAGAAGAAATGGAACTGACCTTGCCAGCCAAAATGTTTCTCTTTATAGATAAGGCCGACTGGATATGCTGTCCCTGGGCTATTGTGTTTAATGAAAATGAAGACCCTCAGTACCCCGCAGAGGACTCTTCAGGTGCCAAGCACTGGTCTATTATTCTCAGACAGAAAACGAGAAAGAAAATTGGTACAAAGAATGAGACAGACCACCGTTTTTCAGGTGTCATATGATTAACTTGTCTACTCTCTTCTTGAATTCGGTTTCCTGATGTACAATCGTACTCGCATCGCTCTGAATGAAGTGTTCTGGAATTGGCCACTTACATTCATCTTCACCTTGGATTGAATTTCACCAGTGCCGATTCATTATCGAAGGTCCCGGTCAGGCCAGAGCCACGGCTGACGTGCCTGGACAAAAGTAACCCAGAATGCTTAGGTTGCATCTGCGTCGATCTGAAATAGGCATGAAAAGATCCACACATTCAGTGAGTGCCGCCCCATGAAATTGAGAAACTGCAAGACAACCGAAGAGCACAGAAACACATGGCTGCATTCATGTAGGGAGACAAGCTATATTTCATACTGAACTCTAAGTAAGCAAATGCATGCGCAAATATGAAAATTTTTGGCTGATGCTCTGAAAGTGTGCAATTATACATGCTTAACGTGCACTATTAAGGTCCTTAAAGATAGCATATTAGCGGCCACACCAGCGGATGATATTGTCTGTTTATTCCAAGTGCACGGCCATCTGCCGCTTTAAATTCTCAAGCTATTTATAGCAGGGTTGATTCTGATTGGCTGTCAATGTTTTTATCGTTTATCAGCTGAAAAAAAAAAAAAAGTGAGATCCAGCTTACCGTATCTAGCTAAAAGATTGTATTTACACCTTTGCGTAAAATTTGTTTCAGGTCGAAAAATTAAACATGCTGTTATTATTATTACCGTTGTAAAAATAAAATTGTATTAACAAAATAATATTTTGTTTAACATGCAGTATTTGGTATGAACATACCATCAGTTTAACCAACGTAGCTAAAAATGCTTGTTCGGGCACTATTGCATAAATTTAGTTTCGGGCATATAAATTTAACGAGAGTGGTGTTCTCCGTTTGAATTCATCTGAAAGAAGAAAGTCATAAACACTTGGGATATCTTGAGGGTAAGTAAATCATAGGGTAATTTTAATTTCGATTTTTTTTTTCCATGATATGTGCACAAACAAACATGCTACCAATGTTGGAAGAAATAAATAAATAAATGATAGCTTCCTCTGTTGTGGTGTTTACGAAAAGTAGAGAAAAGCAAATTTGGGACAGTATCACCTCTATCTATGACTGAACTCCACAGGATTTGTTTTCTGTATGAGAGAACTATGGCTGTTTTCAGACTCATGCAGGTTCCTTGGAGTCATTCGAAAGCAGCACAGAACCAAACAAAGAAGGAGAGTCCCATTATCACAAAAGTGAATGTAGCGTCAAGCAGCACTTGTGAAATATTTGTTTTTCCTCCATATATCTGTTGTTTGTCTACATTATCCTGCAACATCTCACTCGAAATCTCAGTGCATTTCACAGAGTTTGTGCTTCATAAATGAAACCTCGGCAGCATCCTCCTCTGCGGTAGAGCCAATATTTGTTCTGAGACATTTCTGCATGTCTCTGGGCGGTTCATGAAGATATCCAGGAATAATGGCCGAGGAACATTTCCATTCTCAGCACTCGTATGAAATATATTACAATACCCTGCTGCACAGAACCTGAAAATGAACATCCAATAGGCCAGCAATTTGTGTAATAAATAATTGACATTACGATTACGTCTGCTGTGATAAACTAGTCTGAAACTTGAGACCAAAAATACACTGGAAATGGTGTAAAAATTCTTAGCACACATGGCAGAATAAACTGCAGTGCTCATATAAAAAAATCAGAATTCCAATCTGGCTTTGAATGTGTGTTTGAATTTGGTTCTGTGAAAATGAGGTGTGTAGTTGGCGATGTCACTTTGTAAATAAACACTATTTGGCCTGCGCACATCCATATAGACCGAACACGTAATACGCATGTAATACGCAGTTTTGTAGTTCACACCAAAATGATATTGGTATTGTTTTAAAAACTTGTACTTTGAAACCAATTTTCAAAAGTTGGTGTTTTCAGGCTCTGAAAACCGTATTAATGAGCAGGCAGAATCCATTGAATGTTTTGTGTTTTTAATTGAAAACGGTATTGCGTAAATGCCTTCTAAATGTTTTGCACATTTAAAAACGTTGTTTAGTGGTAACCGCTGCAACGTGCAAATCTGGATTCAGCTTGAATCAAATCGAAATCTTATAAACCCTTAGAAAGAATGAAAATGTGTATGTGTGTGAAGACAGGAAATTATCTTATACTGTAGAGCAGAACTAGCCTGAATACAGAATAACAAACTGTACGGCCTCGTGCTGTTTGAGGAGGGCATAAATCTCTTTCAGAGGTTTTTTTTAAGTAGAAAATGTTATAATGCAATACGCTCTCTCTCTCTCTCTCTCTCTTTCACACATACACATACAGACACACACACACTATTCTCATATTTTTTCACTTTGAAGTTCCCAACCTATAGAAATACTAAAATTCATAAGGGCTGCACACTTAATCAGAAAAATTAATAATGTAATAATGCAATAATGATCATCTCTTTTCCTGAAGAAGGGATACTCCGCCCCAAAATGAATATTTTTATTTAACCCTCATGTCGTTCCAAACCCGTAAAAGGTTTGTTCGTCTTTGGAACACAATTTAAGATACTTTGGATAAATATATATTAACTATACAAGCTTTATTTTGTCAAGATACATGTTGTATATTGTCTTAACAAAGTCTTGAAATTCTGTTTCAACTTCTCGAGACTCATGACGAATTTCCTTCAAATTCCAACTCTGCACTTGTTGCTATGTGGTTGCTAGGGTGCTCTGGGTGGTTGTAATAAAACCTTCATTTCTCTATGATATTCAGGTCTCTAGACACAGATTATATTTCTTCGTCAATGTAAGTCTATGGGATTTCTGTGCTTGTGTTGAGTGTTAGATTTAGTTTTATTACAGCAATCTTGAGTCTCAAAGAACTTGAAAATTGCTCTACAGCCAGCTGTCAGGAGGTCTGCACCATACCGGGGCGATCAGACACCTTTCACAAAAACAAGCAGGTCTTGGAATGCCGCTCTGCAAAAAAGGGGGGTTGCATTTCGGATCACGTCTGGGAGTTTATCTTTAGTGAATACAGATCTGTGGACCGACATGTCTAACAGGGGTTTCAAAATGCTGAGCACACAAGAGTTTACCAGACATGTAAGCATATAATAACTGCCCCAATTATTCCCGTGTTATTCATTTGTACTGCATGAACTGCACTGTGATAGCATCCCCAGCTTTGTTCTGCAGGTTTAAAGGATGAATTAGAATTTTTGTCCATTTTTTTCCCCTTTATTCACGTTGCTGAGTGGGGCAGATGGCCTCCGCTATACCTCCTGCTAGGTGCATGAAGCTTATTTTGTGTTTTTGCACCACTGTGATGCTAAAAACAAACAGTTTTTAGTTTTATTTATAGCGTCTGATCGATGCACCCCAAAATCCCTGAACCCATGGAGTCACATCAAGTCGGCATTTTCTTTTAAACAATTAGACAATGATTGTCCTTTCCTTTAATGAGTCTGTTATTAATCTTCACTCCATGCAGCAGATTTTCAAGAATCTTGTCTGGAGCTAAAGCATTCCAGTTTAAACTGCCTCCATTGTTAGGACTGGGAATTAAACCATTTGTAATGATGACACTAGTAATTTATGGGAAAGTAATTTTGAATGCATTTATAGCTTATGAGCTCTGAGTATATAATTTTCTCCTTTTAAAAGCCCCTCACTGCTTATGAAGTCACCATTCATTCTCTAAACTGCAGCGGTAATTGCGACAGCAGGTTCTTTGAAGGAAAACGACAGCTCTGTTTTCCACACCTTACCTGAGCGAATGGCGATTGGTGGACACGTGACCATACAGTACCGCAATTTGTTGGGCATTCTGACGGGGCAGGTCTTTATTCCTTTATTCCTATAACTACGGTCCAGTTGCTGTTCTATATTCAAAGAAGACGTGTGGGTATCAAGCTTTATTTTGAGGGTTATTGCGTCCTGCTTACCTGTGGTTCTCTGTGGGTCTGTCGTCTTTTTCTGATTGCTCTGCCTCTGACAATGAGAGCCCGAGTAAACTCACGCTGAGAAAATACATATCTGTCCAAAATATCAAACAAATCCAGACCAGGCCTTTTTTTTTTTTTTTTGGTTGCCAGCCGTTCCACTTTTCCTCTCGATTTAGCGCCACAAAAGCCATCCTGATCATCTCAGTGTGGGCCTTTCTGGCAAGTACAACAATAAAAAGGAAAAGCATTTTTAAATGCTTCATTTATCATATTGGATTTATCGTATACTAAAACTACAACAAAAACATTTTTGTTAACTGGGAAAAAAAACAAAAAAAACACTAACATATATGACATAATGAACAAGGAAAAAGGTGACTTTTTTTCAAAGATTTTTATACTATTTTTATTTTTTATTATTATTATTATTAGTCATCAACAAAAAAGCATTTTGGTAGATTTATGCTTTAGATGACACTTACACACATACATACATATACATATACATATATATATATATATATATATATATATATATATATATATATATATATATATATAATTATTATAAATACAAAATTAAATAAAAAGGTGTGAAAAAATAGCCATAATGCAACTATTCAACAACTCTGGGACTCAGTGGGGAACCTTTTTTGATTATTATAAAAATAGTAAATAGTATGAATATAAATAGTATGTCAAATAAATGGAAACGTGGTATTGATACGCAAAAATAGATTTGGTGTGTATATCCTATGTGATGGGTAGGTTTAGGGTTGTGGGATAGATGCCTACCATATTTACGTGAAACCTGCGTATCATATGTATCGTATCGTATCGTAATGACGTCAAAACGGAGTATTATATGCAAACCAAACACATGCATATCATATGCATGACAAAATCTATTTTTCCGTATCAATACCATGAGTTTTCGTTTTTATTTGGCGTACTATTTATATGCAGTTTCAAGAGACTGGGCCCTTTATTCTAGCCAAATGATTTCTAATTTATTTGTTTAGAGTAAACAAGTACATTGTAACACCACCTAAAGTCCTGCAGATGTGTATTCATGCTTACCTGAGTAGCATGTGGGATTTACGTCAGCATCAATTTTGGATTTTTTTTTTACCATTTTTTATTTCAAGACACTTCTAAGCCAAGAAACCAATAAAAAAAGAAGTCTGAAAAGAAAACATACAAATTGCGTGTAAAAATGCAAAACTATACTAACCTTAACACGTCACAGATGTCCATGTCCATTGATGCCGTTACTTTTTAGGTTATTCCGTGATGTTTGATGTGGTGTACATGAGGAATGAGACCCAGATAACATCTGAGGATTGCAACACTTGCCCGCCAAGTTCAAAGTGCTGCTTGTTTACAAAATGCAAGGAAGATGACACAGTTTTTCTAATGACATCATCCTTCAAGCTGGTAGCCCCGAGCAGGGTGTACAACTGGAGCCTGTCTACGGGGTCCACTGTGAAAGATGTCTACCCCAAAGAGGACACTTCAGTGGAGTCTGCGTATTGATCTAAAACCAAGCTTAAAATAGCGACGGTGGAGAAACATGATGGTTTTGAGTCACACGTGTTGACAGTTTTCGTGATCCTCAGCTCTTCAAATCTTCAATTTCGTGGCTCTGTACTTTGAAACCAATTAGTCTCAACTGGTATTTCATTAGTAAACGATCTGCAACCTATTTTGCGCAGTTGAAAGCAGCTCATATACTCCTACAGGCCTGTGCTAAAAATGCGACATTTCCTCAGGCAGTTGAATTTACGGTAATTACCTCAGAATAATGTAATTGCCCACGTATTTAGCAGACGTGAACATGCGACGAACAAAGAGCGAGAGCGGTTTTATGTGGAGTGACTCTGACGGGTCGCCTTCCAGCCGTATTGCACAACCTATAAATCTTCCTGCAACGTTTCTTCCCCCTCTAGAACCAGTTAATTAGAATCTTTTCAATAAATTAACAAACTTGAGGTACCTGGCATAAAGAAATCCAGAGAAATGGAGTTCAAAGCGCTCCGTGCTCCTGGGAAATCGGATTCGTTCGCAACAATTAGTCACCGATTGACACGCCGACCACCAGTCAGACCCACGGCGATGTGCCGCACGCTGCGTTTGTTAAACATTTTGACCCAGATCCAAAAAAAAAAAGAGCATGGCTCTGTGCATTTGGGTACAAAATAAAACTTTCTGCTTTGACAGTGTATTTCATAATGCATAATTAATCATGCAGCGCTCAATTATTTACCACAATGCAGAGGGGTTCTGCGTTTTTCCCCAGCGTCGAGGGATCAGCTGTGTATACATTTGTCTCGTCTATGGATCCCTGTTTGGCTTCTGCCGACACGGTTTTAATCACTCGTTCATCTGAGAGAGAAAGGCCTGCATGTCAAACAGATAAAGTGTTTTCCATATTGTGATAATGGAAGTGAGACAGCGTGCAGAATCTGCTTCTTTCTAGATATCCAAATGTTTGGCGTGCATGAAATTTGTAATTCAAATTATCAATAAAAGAAAAAGTACATTGAAAAAAAAAGAAAAAGGTTGCTTTGCTGATACTGATGACTACAATTAACTGAAATGTTAAGGTTTTTGAAGGTTAAAATTTATTTTAGATATAGTTAATATAAAATGCATACGTATATACAGTACACAACAGTGTTAATTTTCTATCACTGAGATACTATTATAGTTTTTATTAATATTTTGAATTAGTTTTCATTTACTCTTAGTTAAAATGTGTGTCTTTTTTCAGTTTTAATTATTTTAGTACATCAAGTTAAACTAAATGAAAATTAAATACAATTACCTTTTGGGGGAATACATTGTGATAGATAGAAAAACAAATAACTATTTTATGCTTAAAACATGCTTTATGTTTTATTAGGTGTGTCACTAGACTATAAAAATCATGAAGATTAAAGGAAAAAATACAAAAAAATACATACATACATACATATACATCTTTATACATACATATACCCATAAATATACACATACATATACATATATATATATATATATATATAATTTGGTGGGAAAATGGTAAAAGACCTCAGGATCAATAGGCCAGACTAATTCTGAGTTCAGCTAGCACACTTCATGAGATATAAAATAATAATAAGAACTACGACCAACACAAAAACTGTACAAATGAACACTAGCCAGTGTGTGTGGGAAGAGTTTTTTTCTTCCTCGTTCACGCTCAAACTCTTACATAATTACACACACCTCTTCTCAAAGTCAAGGACATCATCTGAAAGATGTGAATAAAGGTGACTTACTATAGGCTGATTTACTTTTATCGCATTTGACCTTTCAGCGTTCAGCTTTGTATTAGAGCCACTCTGTGTTCGCTGAACCCAAGGGATCTGAAAGAATTCATGCTGTCAAAAATCCTGTCATCATTTACTCACCCTCAGGACGATTTTTCTCTGGGACACAAAATGAGCATTTTGAGGAATGCACTGGTAGCTTTTTTCCAAACAGTTACAATGTATGGAGAGTGGAACTTTCAAGCTTCATAAAACACTTTTAGGTAAAGTATTCTAAGAAACTTCACAAGCTAATGGAACATTATTAAGGTCTCAACACAGATCTTGGATACAGGAGTGCCAATGTTCATTTGCTTGCCATTTAGCAGAAGCTTTTCATCTGAAGCAACTCGCGGTACACTAATTGCTAGGAGAATCAGTCCCACAGGAGCAATCTTGGGTTAAGTGTCTCACTCAAGAGCCCCGTGGTGATGGAGCAAAACAATGATCTCACTGACTCTTGGGTTTCAGGGTCCCCTGCTGTGTGGAACTGAACCTACAACCTTTGCATCGCAGCCAAGATCCTTAACCATCACTTATTTGTCCACTCTGTTCATGCAAATGTGCATGCGCTGAAAACAAGACAACTAGTGGAGATTACTTTATGAATTAAAACATAAAATAATAGATGGCACACATATATGCTGTAAATATGCTGTAAAGTAGTACATAACTCAAATGTCAAACAAATAATTTATAATCAATCATAATAAAATTGTAAACAAGTCTTAAATAGTTGTCAAAGTCAGTCATAGTAAATCAAATTGCAGTGTAAACTATCATAATGTAATAGTCATTAATGAAGGAGTTAAAAAATCTAAGTGTATAATGTCAGTCATAAATAATTAACTCATAAATAAAAATAAATAAATAACTATTATCAATAATTAAATAAGCCATAAGACAAAAATAAACAAGTCAGTCATAATAAAAATTAATTTGTGTTCCTGTAGCTCAATTGGCACAAGGTTGTGGGTTCGATTCCCCGTGAACACATGATAGGTAAAAATTGATAGCCTGAATGCACTGTATGTCGCTTTGAATAAAAGAGTCTGCTAAATGCATACATTTGAATTTAATTTAAATTTTTTTTTATTTAAATTTAATTTACATTTTTTAAATTTACATTTAAATTTATAAATTGAAATAGTTAATTGAATGAATTATAATAAACTATATAGTTATTTGAAAATAAGGCATAATAGATCAAGTAAAAAATAAAGATAAACGCCCAAGGTTATAATCAATCATAACAGTCTTAAGTCATAAGAATAATAAATTCATTAAGTCATAAATTAAGTCAGTCATAAATACATTTCAACGTCATAATAAGAGGAACCATATTCCTTTATCCTGCCTACACTGTATTTAAATATTCAAATATAAAAGAAATGATAAAATACTATATATAAAATATAATTTTTTATACTCAAATATGTGTGTTCTGAATGCAATGTTCTCAAATTGATCTATCATTCCAAGTAATTTCGCTTTAACAGTTTGACGAAGCAAATTGACATCTTCAAATACCACACACTTAAAAAGAGCCAGCCATGACCGTTTTGATCCTATAATAACCATGGCATACTGGACAAAGTGTCACATTTATTATTGAAGATGTACAGTCGTGCCCTTTAAGACATCTCGTAATGACTGGCCCCATACAATTAAACCTGAATATGAAAGAAAGCTCCCGCTCATGTGCGCGTCTATGTGTGCTTCTAATTGTCAAAACTATTTCACAGCAACATGCTTCAGCACCCAAAGGCCACTTTAAGGTCACAGGGATGGCAGCGATCTGACAGGAAAGTTCTGTGAGGCACCCGAGATTTGTAAACCCCTCCAGACCGGAGAGATTTCAAAACAAAGGTTTTATTTTTATTTGTTTTTTCCCCCCTAACAGTGCACAGCCTATCTCACAGTCGCCGATGGACAATATGGGATGAGACAAGGGTCAAAGAGACCAGAATGAAGATGAAGGGCAGAGACTGGTGTGATAGGTGTCATGCTGAAGTGTGAGGTTGGTGTGTAAGTGTGTGTGTGACAGGCTGAGAAATGTCCCAGTTGAGGGTGCTGAGTGACAGAGACTGAGATCTGCTGCCCGACACCTTCACATACACAACCCGGCTGGCTATGTGATGCTGTTAGTCGAGCCAAGAAGTTTTAGCAGTCCATCTGGGATGTGAAAAACACTTCCAGAAAATGAATCGCTCTTGTGAGCTAGTGCACAAAATTATTGAGCATAACATATGTGATGCTGTTTCAGAATGCAACATTTTTTTCCTTTTATGGTTTTAAATAACATGTCGGTTTGCAGTGCTAATTAAAGGACAGCTACATTAAAAAGTGAGTGGAAGTTAGCCGATCCTAAGGCTGTTTCCATAATGGAGTTTTAAAGGAATAGTTCACCTAAAAAATTATTTTGCTGAAAATGTACTCATTCAAGATGTAGATGAGTTTATTCATCGGAACGGATTTGGAAAAAATTTGCATTACATCACTCGCGCACCAATGGATCCTGAATGGGTGCCGTCAGAATGAGAGTCCAAACAGCTTGTCCTCAATCCATAATATTGCTTTCTTAAGTGAAAAAACGTATCAACTGAATAAGGAGCGATATATGCACAGATAAAGCACTTTATCAGGGATTATGTACTCATGTTTAGGCCAGAAGCAACAGTTTAAAGTTAACATTATAATGATGGATTGGTTTCTTACAATCATGCAGCTTTTCACTCCATAAGAAATTAATTGTTGGATTGGAGTCGTGTGGATTACTGTGATGTTTTTATCAGCTCTTATTCTGACAGCACCCATTCAGTGCAGAAGATCCATTTATAAGCAAGCGCTGTAATGCTAAATTAGCTCGTTTCAATTTGTTTTCCCGCCAGGAATTCTGCTGTTAAAAACATTTTTTTAAAAATAAGCTGAAATAATATGGCCAAACAGGCTATGGGGAAAAATTACACTTGGTTTAACCATGCATACGCCGCCTTGAGGTTCTATACCACCACAAAAACACTTGCAATGTGTTTAAAAAGGATTGTCTGCTTGCTTATAGTAGCATATATTAGTAGGTTTCTGGCCTTTGAGGTGAAAAGAAACAAACAGAAAAAGTATTGAATTTTAAAGATGTGAAATTAATTAAATGCACCTTATGAATTGGATAAATGCAAGTAAAAAATGCAGATCTGACTACCTACATTTGATAGTATGACAAATAAAATGGAATAGACGCAACAAGTACTCAAATATTAGAGTAAACCAATTTATTTATTTTACATTTAAAGTGAAGGACACTTATACAACATGATAGACATACAGTCCCAAATATTCCCCTTTTATTATGAATTGGACATGGCTTAGGGATTTAAATCCAAAAAATCTCTTTAAGTGAACTTTCACAAAAAAAAAAAAAGAAAAAAATAAATAAAATAAACACCTCACTAAGGTCCACTGAGACCACACTATAGAAAATATTTATTATCTGCATACTGATTATTCTTTGTTTTGCCAAAACTTATTTAAAACCAACAATTTTTGTTATGGCTGGAAATTAAGAGCTGCTTGAAGTAAATTTAAAATAAATGAGCTTCTCTTGACACCCAGTCAAAACATCACTCCAGATCAGAGACATTTAGATGTCTGGAACATCTTCCCATCCACCGACACACACGGGCAGAAACTCATCTTCACATTAGCAATGTGAGTCATCATCAAGCTCTCTCTTATCACGGCAGGGTCTGATTGGGCGAGATTGAAGAAATTGCAGGGGCAGATTGCCCAGTAATGGCTTTGTGAAATGTGAGTTGAGATTCATCCTCATTTTCATCGTTCTCTGTCTGGTCTCTACATCCTCTCTACTCTCACTGACGCTCTTAATACTTTTGATGAATTCATCCTTGTCTGGGACTGATGGGTTCTTTTGAGCAGGTGGTTTTTGCTTGCTGGTCCTACCAGTTATTGTAGGCCGTGCCCAATAAATACGTCTGGTTTGGGGCACGTTACGGTAAAAGACATGTGAACAAACATGCAATAGCACACACGGTGGTCCGTGGAGATCTCCCGTGTAGTGAAGGCTAAAGAGGGTAGGCAACACGGTAATAGCTTGCAGCTATGAGAAACTGAAATGATGGTTTGTGTGTGTGTGTGTGTGTTTGTGATACGTTAGCTACTTTCACGGCAGTCAGACGCTCGATATGTTGAGTGGTGAGCTGTATTTGAGACGCCACGGGTGCGGGTCTGTAGCAGATAGTCTTCCAGCGTCTCTAAGCTGTGGGTGGTAGAAGAGGAAGTGGGTCTGGGTCTGTCCATTTCTATATCGACTTTCTGTTTTATGCATTTCACTCTCAAGAAAAAAAAAGTGGTTGCGGTAAAATACAGTAACAATAGCATGGTACTTTACGTATGATATAAACAACTGAATTTGCATTATGGTTATACCATGGAACTTGTTTTGTAATATCTGAATGGCACATGGGTAGTGGACTTGAAATACTTTTGGACTCCATATAAAATCCATTTTAAACGTTATTTTCTATTTCTTTTGTAATCAATAGTTACAACCTAACATTAATTGAGATGCTACATGGAATAATTGTATTTATAAAACAATCATTTGTTATACCACAAGACCATTTAAAAGGTTTTTAAAAATGGTGAAACAACCCCCACCCCACCCCAAAAATATATATATTTTAAACCTATTGACCCAATTTCTCCAAATTGTTCCTTTCCAGTTTTAAGGATAAATCCAATAAAAAAATATTAGATAACTCTATAAGATTTAATAAAAAAATAAAAATAAAAACATGTATGTCTGAAAACATCTTTATGTGTCTAAAAACATTAATATTTTACAGTAGTATATTGTGTATTCCTAATTCATTATTTTAAACTTACTGAAAAAACATTGACGTTGATTCAAAATGAAATGAAGCATAATCACCTACACTGTAAAAAAAAATATATATATATTTTTTAAATTAGTGGACTATATTTTACAAGAAAATGCTATTTCTGACCTCCTACTTCAAAAACTGTTTAATTGTCCTGCTTGCTGTTTCTTCGTAATGATTACATTTACTACCATTATTCTGAATCAAAATTGCAGGTAAAGACACAATTTTTTACAGATATTTACAGATAACAAGCTTAGCACAGTTTTGAAAAGCTTACATTTTAATACGGTCTTTCAAAAACGAATTTCTGATGCATAATACATGCATTTACTAATAGTAGTTAAGCTTGTTATTATTGCTGAAACTGAGACCTTAAAATTGTTTTACTCTTTGGAAAATTGAAGGCGACCAGTTAAAAGTTAATTAGAATCAACAAGGCT
This sequence comes from Carassius auratus, assembly GCF_003368295.1. Taxonomy (NCBI): domain Eukaryota; kingdom Metazoa; phylum Chordata; class Actinopteri; order Cypriniformes; family Cyprinidae; genus Carassius; species Carassius auratus. The sequence goes on from NC_039289.1 coordinate 3,190,521, forward strand.
TTATTTGTAGATCCTTATAGTGCAGTAATCTTTACTGCATCCTTCATTTGAGCGGTTTAACTTAATTGTTTGGAGAGCTAGCCCTAAAAGGCCACAAATGTCCAAGCTGAGGTGTGGACACTTAAATCAACCTCCTTCACACCTTCCACTTCCAATTGCTTCGACAGTGTTATCCGAATGAGACGATGACAAAAACTTCTCCAAGTTTTTGGAAGCTTCTACATATACTGTAAACCTTCACCACTCTCACCTGATAGGTTTATAGAGTTGGATTTATGTCATGTAATGTCGAGGACCAGCGCTGCACCTACAATTCGATTAAAGTTTTACATACCGAGGCGCCCGACATCAATTCCAGTTGTGCAATAAACCAGCACACCTTGGCAGCTATTTCCCCCCCCTCCAATCAGATGCGGTGTGCCATGTTTGAGCGGTTTTCCTTCACACAAAACCTCCAGTGCTTATAGTTTCACCATTAATCCAACTGTCCAAATCAATGAGGAGCTAATTTAGTGAATCAGCCAATTTCTCCAGTCCACAAGCTCACAGATTTCATTCACATGTTGCTTATTTGGTAATACTGCAAAGAAGTAGGGCCTATGTTTAGTACCATTTAGATACATTTGCACAGTGTCAATTTTAAATCAAAATTGAAAAAAAAAAAGAAAAGTGTATTGCTTGTAGCAATGCAATAATAAAACACAGTTCCTAATTTGTGGTTCTCTACCTTTTTATCTGCCGTGAAAGACAAGCTTTTGTGGTAAGCGAAATTACGTGTTAAAAGAAAGTGGTTTTTAGACATGCATCATTCTAAATATATGTAGCAAACAGCTCTTCTATTTTTCATGTAGTGGTGTGTCAAGCTCATAAGAGATCTACACACATTTGCGGTGACGTTTGATTGGTTGATGCTCTAGAGTTTCTGACAGAATTAATGGAGAGAGACTGGCAGAGAAATGATGGTAAATGAAAGATACATTTACTTTTAAGTAGGTACAGAGGCTTTTACAAGAGGCCCTATCAGCTCACACAACTCTCAGCGTCAAAGCACTGGAACAATACGAAGCCGGCCTGTGAAGACTAGTGAACCAGGTCATGTTTATTTGCATGTAGGAGACAGAAAGTATATGAAGAAGTTGTCAATATGCATATCAAGGTCAGAAAAACTAAATGTGAATATGACAAATGATTTGAGTGAAAGGTTATGTAATCGTGGACGGGCTAGTAACTGTTCCCACTGAAGTTTTTTTTACATTTTCATTTTCCATAAGCCTACTGTATACCCTGAAATCACAGACCAGCACTACTGAAATTTGTATTTAACAATTTGTGTCAACTCCTCCCACATAATTTCTAGTTACACAAGAGATTGACAAATGTCAGTGGAAACAATTAGATGAAGACTATAAAAAGCTTGAAAACTGAACAAGAACAAGCAGCATATTTTAAGACCATTGAGATGTTTTGCATTGTGGCATCACTCCAGTTATAAGCACCTCACAAAGAAAGGGTGCAATAAGATCTAGACTTGTATTCAAATGTAAAAAAATTAGACCTACTAACAGATGTTCTAAATGTTGCAGTTGCAGTAGCAACACTGAAGCAGGTCACATGTCTCCTGGTTATATTAGGGCTTTTTTTTTCAAAAGCAGAACAAACAAGTACAGCCCATTTAGAGTACATTTAGACAATCAGGCAGAGGTAAATCAAATTATACAAAACATTATATTACCCATAATTAAAAAAAACGAAATGGCACCCTCAGCTTTCTGGTCATTCTCAGAGCTGACACGAAACGTACTAAGGCTGGACCGATTGGAGATTGATTTATGAATTTCACAGAACTACAGACTTACAAAAAAGACACATTCAGAGTACTTCCAGTACACAAAGGGGGCTCTCACCAGCACCCTTTTGAATCATTAAATGACAAAAGGCACACCCTACCACTTCATGAACTTCACAGCATTGGAAAAAAGCCACATGACCATAAATCCACATTAGGTAAATATTTGGGACAGAGATAGTACCTTTGATATAAAAATGGACTCAATTAACCCAATAAAGCATGAATAACATAAAGAAATTGGCAGTGCATGGTAACAAATTAGTAGTTCCCTAATGCAGACTGAAATCAACAATTAAACATGTCCAAAAACTCGGAATCTAGTTGGACATATCTAGTACATTTGGTATACATTGACCCAAATTCT